>NC_041405.2:97277306-97581473 GCF_900747795.2 Erpetoichthys calabaricus | reverse complement strand
GATACATATTTTTATTTTCATGTATACATAGTATAATGACCTTGCACCTCCACAAAATATTTGATAATAATACAATTCCAACAAAGACACATACACAGTCAAAAAAGTGTACATAGCATGCAACATGCACATATTTATGCAAGTGCTTTCCTGTGTTGTAGATCAGTGTGGAGAATGTGATGCTGCCAGTCCATGCAAGCTGCAGGGGTTGGTCCTAAATTGAAGAGTTAGGTGGTCAGTGTTGCTGGTACAACAGCGTTAAATGCTGAGTTACAGTCTGTAAACATCTCTGTCACCCAGGATGGTATGATATACAAATGATATGGCAACATCTGTGGATCGACTATAGTGACTATGAATATCTTCAATTATTAAAGTGTTCTAGCAGTATTCTCTCAATGCACTTCATCATGTTTGTAGTGAGTGCTACCAGTCTGTAGTCATTTGGACAGTTCTCCAGTTACCTTCTTGTCATTTTGAAGAAAGTTGGGACCTCAGATCCTCTCATAATTTGCTATGATGACATTGCAACATTTAAAGAGCCACAGCTCCAACACAATCAGTAATGGTTGCCCACTGCATTGCGACTACAATATCTCCAAAAGCCTAAACCATTAACAAAGAATACACCCTGACTTCCTCCTCCCTTTAACAAAACTTCATACAAAATTATTTTTAAGTTTTAAAAACCTGGTAACAATTTTTGCATCTATAAGGAGCTTTTTCCCAATCGAATTCCAGTTTTAGATAGAAACAGTGTACTGTAGTTCCTGCCTCAACTACTGGCCTGTCCCGTTTCCTTCTCATGCAAGATAATAAGCTATCATTGCATGAAGTTTCATGTCACACTAAAAGTAAACATTTTCTGTATGAAAGTTAGCATAATATTAATACATATCAGCAAATAAAAAATTTATTGGCAAATAAAGTGTCAGTTTTTTTTTTATAACATCATCATATTAAAAAAAATATGTCAAGACATTTTTCAGATTTTGTGGTACTTAGTTTTTCTATTATGGTAAGGGGGTTTATCCCTAAATATTGATATACTGAAATGCTCTTCTTTAACAGTTGCCTACTGCCCTAGATGTGTCATCCTGACAAATTTCAGCTTTTTAACTAAATAGAAAATAATGTTTTTGATGTGTGAGTGAGTGAGTGAGTGAACTCTACATTACATCCATCTTGTGTCATGCACGTGTGAATGAAAGACAGCCAAAGAGCTCTAGTGATGGTAATTACCTGCTGAACCTGTGTTTCAATGCCTTCTTGCTTCCTCTCTCTGCAGAACGGGAGATTGATGGCCATTCCACCATTGACATCACTTCCATTGTCTGCACTCCTGGACCCGCATCTCCCTGCCTGGAACTCATATGACCAGAAGTTTGGCAAGTTTGAAATTAGTTCTCATTTGAGATCTCATCTGAAAAGACATGTCTGCAGCTTGTTGTGTGTTGTCTGTTTTTTGTGCTTTCAACAAAGTTTAATTGTGTGGGGTCACCAGGGTGGTGCCCCAGCTCTTTGACATCTTGTCTCCTCTCTACAATAAATAAATAATTTACATATATCTATATCTATACACTGTATATATATATATATATATATATATATATATATATATATATATATATATATAAAGAGAGACAGAGATAGAGAGATAGAGATTTGCAGAATTTTACTCTTTATTCTTTATTAAACATAGGGAATGATGGGAAAGGGGTCTCTATTAAAATTTCAAGAAGGAAAGAAACTCAGTCATTCACAGAATGCATTGTAATTCAATAGGTGCCAAATATGTATCATCCAACTAAAATTTTTTTGTTGCTATACATACCTAATATAAATTGTCTAAAATGTGCTCAGGGCAAGATTCACCTTGTGAATATTTTAATCAAACACCTACATTGATGGGCAAAATTAAAATTGTTTGCACATCTCTGAAAGAGATGTGAATTTCCCATTGGGATTAATAAAGTATCTATCTATCTATCTATCTATCTATCTATCTATCTATCTATCTATCTATCTATCTAAAATCAGACAATAACAGTCTGCATTGTGTAAATAAAAAAAATTACGACTTTAATTAATTTTAACTGTGTCAATTCAGTTCCCAACAAAAAAAAATAAACATTAGAAACAGAGTCCTCATGTGTCAAAACTCCAAACTATGCAATTTACATCTAATATTATACTAACTCATTAATGGCAGCATTTGCTTATCAAACATGCTCAACGAAAGGTCATTTGTAATGTTCTACACCATATTATTAGCATGTGAACTTTTTTTGCTCAACAATTATATTATTTCAAACTGGAAAAAAATCTAATTCTCTTTAAGAGTATTTCTTGAAAACTTTTTCCAACCTTGGTAAAAGCTCATTAATATAATCCTAAAGTAAGGACGCTGGGCCTGTGGTTAAATTTCTTACTTTACTTGCTGTTTTATTATATATAAAGGACTGTTTCAGATGAGGTATTGCTCTAGTTTTTCTTTTTGGATTATTTTAAGGCATATCTTTGCATTTGCTATGTCAGTCTTAGTTTTCTCATTCAGTTGCATTTTGTTGTAATGTTTATTCTTGAGTAAGGAAAAAAAAAATGAATGGTATCCTTCCTTTAAAATGTGTTTTTTTACTTGCATCTTGTTTTTCTCCTTGACCTCAGGGATCAGGACTGAGTGATAATTGGACAGAGTTCATGTATAATTAAGGGTATTTTTGAAGTTTTCATTAATAAAAGATTTTCTCATAATCCTCTCTGTAGTTATTTTTGGCAAACAAGACACTATGTCCATTCATGCTTTTTAAAATACATGAATTGTTACATATCAAAAATGGAGATTAAAAACAAATAATTAGAAAGGAAGAGCAAGTTGTTAGTTGAAGTAAGGAAAAAATGTGTGAAACTATAATGAGTATAAAGAAAGATAGAAAATATATATTTGAACAAAAAGCCAGTTAAAATATTGGTGCCAGGAAAGCAGAAATAAGTAAAATAGCAGACATTTGGCCAGAATCTCAGGGCAAAATAAAGCCTGATCTGCTGTGATATAATAAAATACTGACTTGAAGTGCATGTTCTGTTTTATTTATGAATTGCTCATTGACAACATTCAGTTTCTTTGGGTTGATTAGATACTATCCGTCCATCCATCCATTTTCCAACCCGCTGAATCCAAACGCTGGGTCACGGGGGTCTGCTGGAGCCAATCCCAGCCAACACAGGGCACAAGGCAAGAACCAATACCAGGCAGGGTGCCAACCCACCGCAGGACACACACAAACACCAAGCACACACTAGGGCCAATTTAGAATCGCCAATCCACCTAACCTGCATGTCTTTGTGGGAGGAAACCGGAGTGCCCGGAGGAAACCCACGCAGACACAGGGAGAACATGCAAACTCCATGCAGGGAGGACCCGGGAAGCGAACCCAGGTCCTCAGGTCTCCCAGCTGCGAGGCAGCAGCGCTACCCACTGCTCCACCGTGCTGCCCGATTACATACTACTGTACATTATTCAGTAACATTTAGACATATTTAGATAGAACATTTAAAATACTAAGATAATAAAATGCCAGTATCTGTAGCAGATTAATAGCTTGTTCCCCCATTGTTCAGCTTTGTATATATGTTAGAGCATGTCTCAGACTGTAGCTTCAAACAATTCTCTGAGGAAAAACAGAACTGCAACAACTGTTAAATATTTACCACGTGTATTTTGTTAAATATTTATCATGTGTATTTTTTGTATTGCTTAATGTTTTGCATTTTCAAATCATGTGGCCACTCCAGGGTGCATAAATTAAATGTAAAATAAGACCGCACTTACACCATCACATTACAGTGGTTCATGTCCACAAAAACAAGTAGTTTTCTAAATAGAAAAAGCATAATATCTGAATACAAATGAAATCACAGCTGAATTTAATCATTGTATAACTTTCGGAAACATATTGTGTTTAAGAAAAATGTGTGCTGAATGCAGGACTCAACAGCGGTTATTGCTAAGGCTACACAGGCTTATTTCAGGGCTGACTGTTCCCTATACTGTAAGTACAAATGTTAATATCAATAACTGTTAAAGACTGCAGGGAGTGTGTAGACAAAAGGTATGTTAGGGATGTGTCAAGCACTCTATTATGACCAATGTTTGTATATTTTACAAATATTATGTATGCCTTCTTCAGTGTACACAAATATAAGAATGACAAAGCTGGTGTATATAATTATTTATGTAAGCATGTGATGCTATGCAGGCAAAACAAAATAATATATTTTTTACATTTAGTTAAACTTTGTCATGCATACTGTATACCTACTGTTAGAGCCAACCTTTCTGTATGCTTGCAAAATTCCTTTTTTATGTAATATTCTGACACATTATAATTTTACAAAGCAACTTAATCAAGAAACAAACTCAAGAAAAGAATAAAATACCCTAAGGAGGACAGGTTTCTTTAAAAGCAAGCTTTATCCCCTCAGCTTCGGGGGCTGGTGGTGTTTTTTATCTTGTAATTTCATACACCCCATTTACTTTTCTATTTCTTCTATTCTCTTCAATAAAAATTTGTTCATATGAAATAAAAAAAGTTGGCATATTCTATGGACATATCGTCAAGGTTTAGGTGACTCTAAATTGTTTGCAAGCTTTATATTGTTGTGGAAAAAATAAACAAGATTATAGAAATGAATAAGGGTCTATAAATGAGGAGACTCATGATTAGTGGTTTGGATTTGCTTCTGAGTCACACATTAAGCGATTGATTTGTCTGTCCAGACAACAGATCCAGAAACTCTGCTTACTGATTTATTTTAAATGGTTATTATTGGAAATATTTAATAAATAATTGATCACAAAAAAAAATAAAATGCAATAACAAAACACAATCCAATTAAAAACAGGCAAATGCAATATGTTCCCTTGACTATAATTGAAAGTTGTCAGCACTATCTATCTAGCACTGTTCTACATATACAATTAAATAACAAATAAAATAAAAATATTCAACCAGGTCTAGCATGCTTGCTTTACAATTACATTAACAAATTGCTGCCAAATTCTAAGAAAATTGTGAACAGATCATCCAAAAGAGATTTTTTAAAGGAGGTAATATATAGGGCCCACGATTTACAGCAGCATATTTTTTTAAATTCCGCGGCACGGCAAATGCAGTACCAGAACTCCATAAAACTAATTCGTAACCCAAGCAAAATAAATGCAATTTTTCTTATTCTTAATCCTTAATAATAATCAATCATAATTCGTAATACTAATCAAAAAGGTATATCAAAGCGTTCACATCTGCACATTTTAATCCACAGATTTGCTTTAGGCAAACGATGCTGAAACATGTAGGCATAATATTATTCTCAACAAACTATTGAATAATGTTTCTAAAGTTATTATTTATTGTTGAAGAAAACGGCACTGTAAGCTCGTAGGTTTTCTTGTGACAGAGAACATCGCAGTGGTGACAACACCGATCCATATTTTGAGAACGAACGTTCCACATCAACAGAAGAGATCGGCAACACAATGTAAACTTTAGCAAGAGCTGCTAAGCGAGACAGTCTCTCCTCTAAGGCACGCCAAAAAGCTGGAATTACTTCACGAGATGCTATGTCCAGATAAGCTTGCCATTCATCTGCTGCATCTGCTGCATCAATCATTGTTGGCACTGATTGTGCATGATCAGCAAAATTCTTCGATAAGAGTGGTAGCTGTCGTGGATCAAATATTCTCACAGATATGAATAGGTCTATTGCCGGCTGTTTGGTTTCCACAAAATATTCTTCAAGTTTAGCAGCAGCATTGTGCTTTGCATCTTCACAGCTGCTGGTTGTAATTGGAAATCCGGACGATTTCAGGCAAGACAGTAAGTCAGACACTTTGTTGTAGACATCGACAGCCATGAATGACTGTGCCTCAAAAGAAGTCAGAGTGTTCATAATTGGCTGGCAGTGAACAGATGCAAATTCAAGTTCAGCTCTCAGCTCATTAAGTTTATCACTAATGAGATGATGAAATAGGCTAAAGAAGTAATCAAAACTAATCATACTAATATCAATGTGCCTCAAATGGTGAGATTTCATTCAGATTTGGTATTTTTCGCGGCAGTTAGGTTAATTCCGCGGCGTGGCATTTTACCGCTGCAAAACCCTAAATTCCGCGGTGTGGCGTTAAATTCTGCGGGCCGCGGTAAATCGTGGGCCCTAGTAATATATAGCATCACTTTCCTACTGAGTTTTGAAAGGATCTTTCTTTTATACAGTAATGTGTTACAACCTTGTAATTCTACAAATGTTTTTAAAGCATTGGAAGTAGTTTCAAATCCACAGCTACATAAAAACTTTTGTCCAAAACAGTTTGAGCGTCAAATATTCCAAATCAAATATTCTAATGATATAGGTGTTGACTTGTTCACAGGTTGGACCTAGCTCTGAATACATTTTAGATAATTTATTTGCATTATGACATTCATGGTACAAATTGAAGTTGAAGTATGAATGGCTGAGTTCCATTCGTTGTCAACATTTTAATTGACAGATCACTTTCCCATCATTCCCTAACATCATCAAAGGGGTAAAATACTTTATGTTTATTGATATATTCCAGGGATGCTATTTGGATATTCATCCAATCTAGCAAGTATCACTTCAGGGGTAGTTGAAAAACAAAGGAAGTTGGGTAGGTTACTTCTGAGGACGTTTCTAATTTGTATGTAGAATTAAAGATTACATTTGTAGTCTAAAAGTTAAAAATACACACATTAAAAATATAAAGATCTCTAAACGTCATGACACTTAATGATTCCCATAGTTTGGATATTACTGAAAAAAAGTGAAAGAAGTGATTACTGTGGATAAGAACAGCCTTTCATTGTGTTGAACATTGCTTCCAAACTGTTAATAAAAGCATACATGTCTTCTTAGAGAGTCAAGGTTGGGGGGCTGTCAAGAGGCAGGGCCTGTTAAAGCCCATTGCGGCACTTCTTGTATGATTTTGGGCTATACAAAAATAAATTGTATTGTATTGTATACAGAGTGGATTTTGAACAAGATTTTTTTCAATGGCTAACCATTACAAATATTTGGAACCCAGTAGTACTGAAAACTAGGTAATGACAAGAGAGAGTATTCTCTTAAGTTTGGATATAGAAATCTCCATGGGTCAGAGAGATTATGATTCTTAACAAACTGTGAAATCACCACAGCAGTTTTAGATGTTATAGTTGCTGAAGACCTGAATCTGGATTTAATATACTGTACAATAAAATTTTCTGGCAGGAACTAATGCCAGAACCTTAAGCACAACTTGTTTTGACATTCATACCCACATACAGTGTCCATTTTAGGACATCCTCCTCCCTCCGAAAAAACTCCATCCTTCCTACTACCTTTGACAAAATATCCCTCCTCCCTGCGAGGAATCCCCAGTCACCCCTCCTCCCTCCTCCGTCCGCTCTCAGTTCTCCGCTGTCCGTTTTCCGCCATCCACCCTCCTATCTCCGTCATCCGCCTTCAGCTCTCCATCAAACCCCACACTCCCCCCGCCCCCTCATCGACATTTTCGATAATGAAGTGACGTAATACTTCAGCTCCACCTTCTTCACAAGTTCATTAACCAAATTATTTGTCAATTATATTTCACAGTAAGAATTTACAGCACGACTCAAACGTGGGAACGAAAGTAAATGACGTTAATTGTTGAGTGTCTTTTAATATTGTGTAAGCATACATATTAACACATGTGCAATTAAACGTGTGCATTTACGGTGTGATTTTTCAGGCTTAAAAGCTAGCCTTTTATTAAAAAGGTAAATGCAAACTTTTTTCATTCTGAAGGGCACAAACCACGCAAAAATGTCGGTACACCAGATAAATAAGCGCAACATATTATCAGTTGTATTGTATGCTTACAATACATATAGAAATGTGTTAATCGTTAACTAATAGTATGGGATGGTGTTTTTCAACTCAGCTACAGATACAGATGGAAACCAGAACTGCTTTGAAAAATACGAACGCCTTAGGACCGATCTGGAATAAGGTAGCACAGCGCCTTGATTTAAACGATTCCATGTCTTGGTGGGTTTGCGTTGCTTGTTGTCAATATCTTTACACCTGTTTTTAAGGCTTATTGACTGAAAGGGGCTTTCGTGAAAAAAGTTAGGGCTTTGCTACAGGATACACCCTCCACAAGTTAAGGAAGTTAAAAATAAAGGTATATATTTCTGTTTTATTTAAACCTTTTAAGTTTGTATGCGGGCGGCATGGTGGTGCAGTGAAAGGTGCCAGTTAGGAGACCCGGGTTCGCTTCCCTGCGTGGAGTCTGAATGTTCTCCCCATGTCTGTCTGGGTTTCCTCCGGGTACTCCGGTTTCCTCCCACAGTCCAAAGACATGCAGGTTAGGTGCATTGGCGATTCTAAATTGTCCCTGGTGTGTGGGTGTGTGCGCCCTGCAGTGAGCTGGCACCTTGCCCGTGGTTTGTTTCCTGCCTTGTGTTGGCAGGGATTGGCTCCTGTATTTAGGATATAGCGGGTTGGATAATGGATGGATGGACATTTGTATGCATAGCCCTATTTGCCCGTTTTCGTTTTTTTTTTCTTTCTTCAGTAATATTTCAGCAAACCCGGAGCTTGTCAGTTCAAATCCTGGTACTGACACCACTGTGTGACCCTGAGGAAGTCACTTCACCTGCCTGTGCTGCAAAAAACAAAAGTAATGTAAGAAATTGTACCTCAGATGTTGCAAGTTGCTGGAATAAAGGCATAAGTAAAATAGATAAATATGTATTATACACATAGGAACTATTCATTTATTTTCAGTTAAGTCATCTGCAGCAAACCTTTATAAATGAGGATTTCTCCTTTTTAGATAGTGCAAACTGTTTCTTCTTCATTGAGGTTTTCTCTTGGAGAGCTTTTTTCATTTCATTGAAATTAAAGCAGCAGCTGCCAAAATATGTAGCGTTCTTATTAATCTTTCAACATTGTGTAACATAACTTTATAAAGTAACATAAAAGGTTTAAATACTGGTTATCCTTTTACAATAAAATATTACTAAAGAGATACAAAAAAAGTAAAATGCATATGAACCCGGGTCTCCTAACTGGCACCTTTCACTGCACCACCATGCCGCCCGCATACAAACTTAAAAGGTTTAAATAAAACAGAAATATATACCTTTATTTTTAACTTCCTTAACTTGTGGAGGGTGTATCCTGTAGCAAAGCCCTAACTTTTTTCACGAAAGCCCCTTTCAGTCAATAAGCCTTAAAAACAGGTGTAAAGATATTGACAACAAGCAACGCAAACCCACCAAGACATGGAATCGTTTAAATCAAGGCGCTGTGCTACCTTATTCCAGATCGGTCCTAAGGCGTTCGTATTTTTCAAAGCAGTTCTGGTTTCCATCTGCATCTGTAGCTGAGTTGAAAAACACCATCCCATACTATTAGTTAACGATTAACACATTTCTATATGTATTGTAAGCATACAATACAACTGATAATATGTTGCGCTTATTTATCTGGTGTACCGACATTTTTGCGTGGTTTGTGCCCTTCAGAATGAAAAAAGTTTGCATTTACCTTTTTAATAAAAGGCGAGCTTTTAAGCCTGAAAAATCACACCGTAAATGCACACGTTTAATTGCACATGTGTTAATATGTATGCTTACACAATATTAAAAGACACTCAACAATTAGCGTCATTTACTTTCGTTCCCACGTTTGAGTCGTGCTGTAAATTCTTACTGTGAAATATAATTGACAAATAATTTGGTTAATGAACTTGTGAAGAAGGTGGAGCTGAAGTATTATGTCACTTCATTATCGAAAATGTCGATGAGGGGGCGGGGGGAGTGTGGGGTTTGATGGAGAGCTGAAGGCGGATGACGGAGATAGGAGGGTGGATGGCAGAAAACGGACAGCGGAGAACTGAGAGCGGACGGAGGAGGGATGACTGGGGATTCCTCGCAGGGAGGAGGAATATTTTGTCGAAGGTAGTAGGAAGGATGGAGTTTTTTCGGAGGGAGGAGGATGTCCTAAAATGGACACTGTACCCACAGCATATACTCCGGATTCAGAAAGGAATCAGACCCCTTAAATTTTTCCATATTTTGCTATGTTTCAGGCTTGTGCTATAATCACTTGAATTCATTATTTCTCAGGCAATCTCGAAGAATGACCAAGAGAAAACAGGAAATATATTTTTGCCAATTCGTTAAAAATAAAAAACTGAAATATCACTTTGACACAAATATTCAAACCCATTACTCAGTACTTCATTGAAGCACCTTTGGCTGCAGTTACAGTCTGGAGTCTTCTTGGGTATGAGACAACAAGGTTCACCCACCTGGAATGGGGATTTTCTGCTCTCTCTGCAGATCCTCACAAGTTCTGTCAGATTGAATAGAGACTATTGGTGGACAGCTATTTTCTCTCCAGAGATCTCAACTGAGTCCAAGTCCAGGCTGTGGCTGGGCAAGTCAAGGATATGCCAAGAGCTGTCCGTCAGTCACTCCTCTGTTGTCGTTGCTTTGTGCTTAGGGTCATTGTCCTGTTGGCAGGTGAGCCTTCAACCCAGCCTAATGTTTAGAGCGTTTAGAGGATTTCATTAAAGATATTTATGTACTTTGCTCTGTTCAGTTTTGCCTCAAGCTTGTCTAGTCTCTGAGTCCATGTCACTGAAAAACAACCCCACAGCCTGATGCTGCCTCCACTATGCTTCACTGCTGGAATGGTATTGCACATGTGATAAGCGATGCCTGGTTTCCTCCAGTCATTATGCTAATCTTGGTTTTATTAGACCAGAGAATCATGTTTCTCACCATTTCAGAGTCCTTTAGGTGCCATTATGTAAACTCTAAGTGGGCTTCCATGTGTGTTTTACTGACATCAGGCTTCTGTCTGGTTCCTCTGTTATAAAAGCAGATCAGTGGAGTGTTGCAGCTATGGTTATCCTTCTGAATGTTTCTCCCATCTTCACAAAGGTTCTCTTGAGCTCAGCCAGAGTGACCATTGGGTCACTTCTTACCATGGTCACTTCTTACCATGGCTGTTCTCTCACAATTGCTCAACCTGGCCAAGTGGCCAGCACTAGGAAGAGTCGTGGTTGTTCTAAACTTCCTCCATTTAAGAATTATAAAGGTAACTATGCTCTTGGGAACCTTCAGTGTAACAGGAATTTTTGTAGCCTTCCCCAGCTTGACACAATTCTGTCTAAGCTCTGTAGGCAATTCTTTCAAGTTCATGGCTTGAGTTTTAGCTCTGATACACATTGCCTTTCCTAATCATGTCCAATAAACTGAATCACCCTCAGGTGGTCTCCAAAGTTTCGAAAAATCTTAATGATGATTAATAGAATGGGATTCCACATTTCAGCTGTGTCCTGTGTCCATGTGACATTTCAGCCTTTTATTTTGAATAAAACTGCAAACATTTCTAAGTATAGCTTGATATTGGGACAAAATAATTTAAATGATTTAACACAGTACTGTGTGAAAGCTTGAGGTCTCCGTGACCCCTTGAACCCTCAGAATAGACGTCAGACACCAGGTAAAAGTCCAATAATAATATTTATTAATATAAATAAGTACACAAAGCACCCTCCTCTCCACAATACTCAATAATAATAAAAACAATAATCAATAAACAATAATCCTCCACACTCCCAGACACTTTGCCACCCTTCCTCCCAGCTCAGCTCAGTGTACTGGGCTTTCCTTAGTCCTTTTATAGCTCCTGACCCGGAAGTGGTTCCAAGCACAACCCACAAGTCCATTTCCTTCCGGGTCAGGGCAAACAGTCCTCTTCTTCATCCCGGGAGGACGTCGCTTCCTCCAGTCACGTGACTGAGACGCACTCCCGGGTTATAGGGCACGCAAGATCCCACTAGCCCCCCTACAGCGACTCCTGGCGGCCCCCAAGGTATCCAGCAGGGCTGTGTCACAACACTACAAAGTCCATGAGGCCCTGCTGGAACTCGGGGCACGAATATGCTGTCCGGAGGGCTCCTCCTAGCGGCCTGGGGGTGGCGACCGGAGTCCATAGCCGGTCGTCCATCACAACTGTAACAAAGCAAAATATGAAAAAAGTAAAGGGATCTGAATATTTACTCAATCCACTCTATATTAGTCAGAGTTAACTTATATATGCACAGATTCCCTACCGCCATAATATACTGTATCACCTTTCCAGGTTGGACACTACATCAGTAGCTACAAATGGAATTGTTTTGTGAATTTAATTCCTCATGCCTCTTGTTTTCTTATAATAGTTGGAATGAAAATTTTGTCCAACTTAGCCTTTTTTCAGAAAAAATAGATCATTATTTTTTAAACTGGTCTTCTGCAAGAATACTATCTCAGCTCTAAAGAGTGTGAGATATGACAACACATTTCTCTTGTTAAAACTGTGATTGAGAGCTTTTGCATTTTACTTGACAAAATAAATTCAGTTATTTGAAATGCTTTCAGGAAATCAAGAAATGTTAAAAACAACAGCAACAGAAATATGGATATATTCACAATTAGCCTACAGGCACTGAAATAAGGTATGCATACTTACTGCATACTTATAACTATGCATACAGAAAATTATAATGGTTGTAGTTTAGTATCGTGTACTTGGTATAGAAAGCATTTTGTCAAAAGCAGTTATTTCATTTCAGCCTTTTCTCAAACCATCAGTCCCTAGTTTCATTCTACAATGCCTTTTTGCATATTAAAAAGGTAACGATATCACATTCTTGGAAGTCATGTCTTCTGTTGTTCAGATATTTACTGGTTACAAAGAACTAAGTCTTTGGCAAATGTCTTTGTTAGTCATTGCCACTGAAATAAATGGAATGACACATTACAATAAATCAAAAATTAGACCATATTCTTATTCGTAATGTTTAGATGTGACAGTTGAGCAAGAACACTTATTTTAGTATATTAGTTTTAATCCACCTACTAGTTTCTCGTGACATCTTTCATTTACTATATATTGACAAGTACTCTTGTAGCGTGTAGTGGAATTCTGTTTTACTTCTAAATATACACACATATACATGTGTAATATTTGTACTTTTATTTTTTTTAAATTGTTATTCCTGCAGTATCAGTACTAAACACTTGGTATTAAGGAGTTAGAGCTCCTTGTTTTGAGGTGTCATAAAGACAATTGCCACTTTATTTTACATGCCATCTTTGATGTTCTCTCTGACATTCTTTGTAGAACATTTATTGATTTATCTGAATTAAAATGTTTCTGCCTTCAGGGAAACATTTTTCAAAATCAAATGAGAAAAAAGATATTTCTTGAATATTAGCTTTCTCACCAGTTTCATACCTGATATTGCTGGGCTTTTAACCCATTAAAATAACCAGTAACTTACAGAATAACAAAACGGAGAAAAAGAATGAAAAATTATAACTTATTCTCATTTTCTTCTTTCACTGCTCCCAAACATTCCCCCAATTTTTCATTGCAATATTTAAATGATCTATTTTTAAAATTTGTCTTCTTATCTTCCTCAAGACACACATAAGTTCTTTCATTACATCATTTGATTTTTCCTGCTGTTACTGTAAATTAACTTTAGTCTCATTGATTATTTTTCTTACAAAGCCATCTTCAAGAAGATTGAACAGGTAAACACTATAACTTGTCAGATCAGGACTATAACCAGGGACCTTCCAATATATTTTCTCGAGGGTTGTTGTGATGAAAGCAGAGCTGTAATAACGCATAATATCTTGTTAAAGAATGAAACTACTTATTTTAAGCTTTGCTGGTGACTCTATCGGATTGTACAGTAAAATTATGAAAAAATTGTATCCACTATACAAAATGTTGAATTTCTTTTTGAAATGTTGTAAAATAAACTCAGAAATACACAACCAATATAATATTGATCATTCATTTATAAAATTTGTAAGCTGAAAATTGAAAGTTCTAATTCTTCAACTTAACAGAGAAAAGTGTGTCATACATGTGCGAATGGGAGACAGCTGAAGGGCCTAAATGATAGTAATTCCATGCCAGACCAGGGGATGACGGGGTGCACTATTGATGGCACCACTTCCAGTCCCGATGACATCACTTCTGGTTCCGGCCCCTTCTATTTTGGACTCACAACTCTGAACATCTATGTTCAAATTTAACCAATTTTGCAGCCAAGGAACAATATACGGGTGGCTGCCCCAAACCTTTCTGATGACTTTGTGTCATTCTTGTGACAAGTGCTTTCACATCGCATTTCACTAAATTCAAATATAGTATTCCAGAAGGAGAACCACTTGATTTTTTTAAGAACCAATTTAGATTTGGTTGGACATTTTCTTTTCCTCTGTGGTAAGAAGAACAGAGAAACTGGTATTTGGACTCACAAAGTAATCCTCTTTATAACATGTGATGTCATTTAGACGTGGCATGTGATGGGAGCACTGTAGGTGGAATGTCCTAGTTTTGGGATTTTTTAGATTTTAAACAAATATATGCCTAGAAAAGTAATTATTTTTTTCTGGTTTTTGATTGCCTGATTTATTCATTTTTATTTTTTTTATTATTTATATTATTTAAAAATGTTTTTTTATTATATATTATTTTATTATTTATTGTTTATTTATGATTTGGGCTTAACTGATTGGTATTTTTGTCCCTCTAGATTTAGACTTTTTGTATGATTTTCAGAGTTTTAGATAGATACAACTTTATTTGTCCCCAGGTGGAAATTTGGATTTTTATAGAAGCTCTTTAAATAAACAAATAAATAAATATATAGATAAGTAAATATATATTTGCATCCTCCTTCAAAAATGCCCATCTCCTGGAGCCTAATTTGATTTGAAATATGTGTATGCCAAAAAAAAATCAGATTTACAAACCTGGAGTACGCACATTTCTATGCAATGTACCAGTTATAAATCACAATTGCCTTGAAAATATGTATGCATAAACATGCCTTAAATGCCACACTAAAATATCCATATATGGAGCATGCTAATCAACCTCATATATATGCACACATAATGCTGAACTTCACTGGCTGCTACTGCAGCCTCCCACCTGATGCATCAAGACCCTGCCACCTGCATTCAGTAGTATGTGGCAAAATCATTCACAACATTATAACATCTCTCCTCTGCATTCTGGGGGTCTGAATGTTTAGCAGCCATCACCTGGCACATGTAATGATGTGATTGCTGTTACAATGAATAGTTCAGGTTATATGAAACACTGACAGTTCAACCAGTTACTTTGCCAACAGGCCAGCCACCACATGCAGCATCATCACATCTGTAAAAGCTACTTTGCTCCAAAATAAATGAATCATGAATTGACCCAAGCCATGAAGACACAATATTTGCCAGTCACATCTTGGATGATTTGTGCATTCATGGAATGTACCTGCTTATGGTTAACAAAAGTAGTTTTACTCTTGCTAGGTGCCCTTATTGAAATAGGAGTGCAGTAAATTGCTCCAATTATGTTAGGAGAACTGGACACTGCTGCAAATTAACTTTTCACACTGGCAAAAACATTTTATGTTGTATGCATGTACACCCACACCAAATTCAAACTGGATATAATTTGCTGGTCAGATAATGGGTTCAGTCACAGCAGGAATGACAGATTGAAGGTTGGCTGAGACATTCTTGACCTGTAGGCCAGTTCCCCTAGAAATGACAACAGGTAGTTGATATAAACTGGTGAACAATCAAAAAAGGTATTCAGTGCAAATACACAACATTTGCACTATTAAAAGGGAACTACAATGCAGCCTGTAATCATTTCTGAAGTGTAATATGTTTTTTACATCAACATTCATTATAATAACAGCTCAGTGATGTGAATTATTGTATGAGTGAGTTGTCATTTAGCTGGTTTGGCTGCATTTCTGTGCTTCATCAAAGGTGTCCTCATTTTCTAGCTTGTCTGAAATGTTGCATACACATGCGTCAGAGTTAAATATACGCATGTTCACCCCCGTCAAGTTTTCTTTTATAAATCCCAAACATTGGGTGAGAAGTTGCTTACTCTCATTTTCAGCCTTTTTTGTGCATACACAAGCTTTATAAATTATGGATCTAGTCATTATTTTTGTTTTTCTTGCCTTCTGACACATATGTGCTCTTCGTTAATTCATAGCAGGGCTTCTGTACTGTATTAAATTTACTGGATGAATTTCATAGAATCTCTGAATCTAAAATCATTTTGATCAAGAGTTTACTTTTCCCATGAACAATCATCCAAGTCAGTCTAAACTAGATCACATTATGTCAGAACAATTTAAATATGTAGGAGTTATAGTCACAAGAAAATGTAAAAGATTTTTCAGCAATATGATGGAATGCATCAAACGAGATGTTAATGGATGCTCATCTTTTCATCTCAATTTCCAGGGAGAATTAATTTTTGTTAAAACCAATGCTTTTATGACTTTTCCAGGGTACTACTACATATATTAACAAATGTCTATTAAAAAGTTAAATACAATTATAACTTTGATTATTTACTATAGAAAATGCCATGCATTAAAAATATGATATAAAGCTCTGAAGTACAGTAGAGGAGGGGCATGACACTACCCAACTCCCAGTTTTATTTGTGGGTTGTGAGTACATTTAATTTGACACTATGAAATGAAGCAGAAGGTAAAACTTTTGGTCAGGCATGGAAAGGAATTCATGTTCAAACTCTTTTCAATAAGCTTTGCCCTGAATTCTAGTCAATGTTTTTGCTAATTTTCTTGCAAACTGTTTGTACATCAGTTCCTCAAAATGTGGTACCAATCAAATTTCATTTACTTACTGCCTAGGACGATGATCATATTATATGACCTTCTTTAACCCATATTTAATTCATGGAAGTCACAAAGAAATATGAAGCTTTAGAGACCTATACATGGAAATCTGTACACATCCTTAGAATGACCGTGCTTCAAATGTAATCTTGCAGTAACATACTACTTTTTTATTTACAAGTTAGACACTTTGTCAAAACAAACATTTCTAACTTTCCTAATATTCCACTAAACTTTATGCTTGAAACTATACTAGCTAGAATTCTTAAAGTACAAGTAGTATTTTTGGGGTCTCTGAACTTGTTTCACGGAGTGCACCCTTAAATGATCTTGGGTATGATGTGAATAGGACCCTTCAATTAGAAACCCAGGTAAGGCATGGAAATCTGCCATCAACAAGACACTTTCATCATCATTTTGTGCAAATCATTGCGTAGTTCAGTTTAGGACTGTACATCGCATACAGAACAGCCGGATCATTTATTTTTATAGCACATTTCCATATATTAAAGTAGGTCAAAAGTGTTTTACAATAGTAGTAGCTAAAAAGAACTACAAAATATTAAAATAACTAAAGAATAGTTATGTATAAATGGTTATACAAAAAAGTCGGCATGAGAAGCAGAAGGTCCAGCATAATTATAATTATAATGCTTTGATTAGATGGGCAGGAGGAGAGGAAAACAAAAACTGCAGCCGACAGGATGCTGGAGAAAATAAATTTCCAGCGGTTTGAAGGACAAAAGAGCCATCCAGACCCCTCTGGGAATTTTACAGTTTATGATTTTTTTTTAACCATTAACAGGATATTTTTCTTCCTCACCCTGGCACTGCAGGAATCTGCAACATATTCTGACCAGGGGTCATTGGAAAATAGTGCCACCACCAAGTACCGGAAAAAAAGTAAACACATAAAGGTAGTAGTTACTAATCTCTACTCAAGTTATATAAAATCTGTCTGGACCAGAGTTTAAATTGTGAATGTTGTCATCAAGTGCATGCTTCACTAGCTCATATCTTTTGGGTGTGCCTCAGACTCGCACCATTTGGAGAAAAATGCTTGCTTATCTGAAACATTAGTGTTGGATTTACAATTATTCCCAGTCTTTTAATAGGATTATTTGGAATAACACCAGGGTCAACAATAAATTTAAAGGATGTGGCCAAGAGAAACTGATGCCTGGTAGTACCTTTTAAAGGTCAGATGTGGTCCCTGAAGATTTTAATATACCCATTTTTAGAGAGGTGTGTAGGTGTACAGTTTATATTATGCACCATCCTGCACAGATTTGAGATGAATGTAATACTGAGAAAATGATTTGCTTTCAAGGGAGCTCACATATTCTAGATTTCAAAATTTCTTTTTGTGCATATTTTACAACTGCTCTTGGTGGATAAAAATAGATCTTTATTATGGTAACATTTTCATATGTATCTTACAGACCTTATTTTGTCAATTTCTGCTTGAATTATGTGAATTTTTACCATATGGTAATCGGTAATAGCTGCCTCGCACACAGGGAGCTTGCACCTGCTCTTTGGGGATTAGTTAATTAACTGTAAAGCATAGAAAAGTCCAGGAGTATGAACTGTTTTAGCTAATCCTGTTGTTTAAAGTTGAAAGGTCTTTTAAAAGCTTTTTATTACTTGATTGAATATGACAGTCTAATGTTGTGAAAAACGTAACTGAAAAAGATAAACTATTTTTGCTGATGAAAATATCTATTGGAACTGATAGAGCACACTGTTTTCCCTCTTTCTTAAAGAAATAAAAGTCTCAGGAAAGTTTGATTTGATAGAAATGAGGAGTCTGAAGCAATTTCAGGAGGGAAGATTTTTGTGAGCTTAGCTTTAATATATGTTGTTGTTGGTTCAGAGCTCTCAGCTACCGTTAATAAGAAGTTGCCATGCTGGCCGTTGAACAGGATGAAATTCACTGGATCTGATATAAAGTAGGCTCTGTTTTTTCCCTCTGTGAGTAAGATATTACCAATATTGTTAAGTCAAAGAAAAATTGTCTTGAGGAGATCAAGAAAAGTAAAAAAAAAAAAAAACAGCTCCTACAAAATGTGGAAATATATTCACAATCATGGGCAGTGAAAGCCCAGTATTTCTGCCTCTTTCAACTATAGGTACAGTAACTGATAATGTTTATGGTTTATTTAAAGTGGACTGCATCACTAACTAATAGCTCTGGGTAATTGGTGTAGAGACTAGTTTTGCCACAGTTATTTCATCCCAGCCTTTGCTCAGACCATCACCTCCCTATAATGTCTTTCTGTACTGTGTTGAATTGTATGGTGCATTGTAATAAATAATAAAAAAAAATGTAGCCCTTTCCATAACTTTGATTAAAGGTCTTTAAATGTTGCAGGTGGGCAATAACATTTATTTAAAAATTATAATTTGCCTCATGCTATCACCCATCATTTATATAGGCTATTAATGCAGTGGATTTCTGTATTACTTACTAATGCTCTTTGCAAAAATATAGTATTGTTTGCATTACCATTTTTGTAAAATTGATATTTCTTCTGCATTAATACTAAACACTTGGTATCATGGAATCTGAGTGCTTTGTTTTGAGGTGTCACAAATGTATATGTCAAAAAAGACAATTTTCACTTTATTTCACATGCTGTCCTTTGATGTTCTTTCTGACATCCTTTGTGCAACATATCCTGTAACTTATTTTTAACATCTGCGTTACTTATTTCTGGGGACAAAGAATATTTAAATTCAGATGTTTATCATGTCATTTTATCAACAGTTTTACATTCAAGAAGAAGCTGCAGAAGCAAAATATTGCAGCAGTAATATCACTTGTCATAACACTGTGTGGTTTAGATGTCAGACTTGTTCTCTCTTATCATTCCTCATCCTACTTTTTGTTGTTGTTTTAAAAATAAAATTGTTCTAAAATGATCACAGAATGAAAATAAGATTGTATTTAGTTGGCTAAGGTGTTGGGTTGTAAGACTCAAAGTTTCTGGTTCAATCTACACTGCTGATACACTGTGTGACCCTGAACAAGTTACATAAGCTGACTGCATAAAAAAATTCACAAATATGTTTAGTCGTTTTCTAACAATAAAAAGTGTCAGTTAAATGAGTAAATGCATTTTCTGAAAAAAGGGTGCTTTAGTTGAGATGTGTTGAAACATAAATGTGTGAAACAATATCTTATACATTTCATTTAAGAAGTACAGCAAAATTCAGTTAATAGATATTTCAGGAGAAAGTACACTGAGCTAGTCAAATACGTGAACATTTTGATCTCTATGGACGGACATTCACACTTCACAAACCCCCGTCCCCTTACCTAATTATTAATCCACAGAAAGGGGGAAGCAGCAAGGAGGCAAAAACTAACTTTATTGTTCTCCACACAATAGAACATGGTAAGGCTGCTCACCGCACAAATGCAGGTGACCTTTCTGAACTTTCTTCAAATATGAATTCCATTGTCAAGCACAGTCAGGACATCACAGTTTGTTCACTGAGATTCACATTTTGCCTGTGTCTGGATTCTTTCCTCGCTTATAACCATTGGAGGAGAGAGAGATAGACACCTGAAGCAGTGTTTTCTCAAAGTGGAACCGTCTTTTATAATGTGGATGTTGGGACTACAGAGGAATGGAAGTCTCACGTAGATCAACTTCTGCAGTACCAAACAGTCCTCAAAAGCCAACTGAACTAGAGGAGACATTGTCATGTGACTTTCCTACAGTGTCACCAACTACTCAAAACTGCTTGGTGCTGCTTAAAGAAGATCAAAAACACACATAAAATGGTACGCCATATGACCCTATGCCTCATTGAAGAAGAGACATAGCAGGCATTACCATTTGTGCAACCAAGTCTCCAGATCATCTTACATTTTAAAATTACAAAACAAAACCCTCAGAGCCACTTTGTTGTATATAAATTTAATTCTGTAACAGGGCAGAATGATCCCTTAAAACTGGCTATTGCCTACCTCTAGTGTAGTTAGTTATAACATAAACACAAATGTTACATTTATATTCTTCACTAGGACTGGAATAAGTGTAATATATTATATAGGCAATGCTAAGTGAAAACTGTTAGAAGATGGTTTAAGATCTCATAACCTTTGGTATACATTATGTAAGAATGAGAGAGAAGGTGTTCAGTGTCATATCTGAGCTAACAGTGAAGGAAATATTAACACAAAATAGCCCAAGCACAGCCTAAAACAATATAAAGCAATATAAACAACTCACATGAACACTATATTGTAAATAGTCATCCAACATGCAACACAGCAAGCAGGTCACATCCTAAGAACTTCTGAAATAGTAAATACTGGGGGGGGGGGGAAACGTTAACATTATTCAAAGTTATTGTCTGTTTTTACCTGCATTTTTATTACTCTTTAATTTAATATTGTTTTTTGTATCAGTATGCTGCTGCTGGAGTATGTGAATTTCCCCTTGGGATTAATAAAGTATCTATCTATCTATCTATCTATCTATCTATCTATCTATCTATCTATCTATCTATCTATCTATCTATCTATCTATCTATCTATCTATCTATCTATCTATCTATCTATCTACTCACACAGCAACACAGTGAAAGACAAAGAAAATGAATACCTATCATGATCCAACTGGGTATGTCTTTCTTCTTCCGACTTGTTCACTTGGGGCCGCCTTGTTGGGTCTTTGAGCTTCATGCTGTAGCCTCACACTTCCAGCCCGGACAGAAAGACACACACACTTCCACACATAGATGTTTATATATAAGAAAAGTCACAGGGACCACCTTTTAAAACATGGCTGGTTTAAGTGGACAAAATAGTGATTATCCTAAGTAAGAAATGCTGTGGTTTGGGGTGAAACAGTTAGCTGGACAGACACTTATAGGACAAAACCAAAAAGTAAAAAATTGCTTTTGGGATTCCTATTAAGTTATTTTACTAAGGCATAAAGTTTCAAGAAATTTACACTAAAATCATTTTTGTAATGGATTTTGCAATTGAGAAACAGAACTAAATAAAAACAGTTCTTGGGGGGTTTTAAATGTTTTTGGTTTGGAAAAGAAGTAACATTGCCTTGTTCACATGTCTGTACTTACCTGTGTGTTTTTTCGGCAGCTGCATACTCTGTAGCACACCAATAAAATGAATTCTGTTTATACTTCTTGTTCAGATAATCTACTGTGCACATTACTGACTTCTCTCCACAGAAAAACTCATCACATGGAAAAGCCTTCTGTCACTCCCTAGTCCCAACCCCGATGTTACCTTAGCAAATGCTCTTTTCAATTTTTTGATTCTTGCAGATTAAGTAAGGTTGTATACGCCCTAGTGTCATGAACTTCTGAGTTTAACTTTTGGGATTCTGATTCAAACATTATCATCATAATCGGCAAAGTGGACATTGTACTACCAGAACAATCGCAACACAACATCTTACATCTCAACAAAATGTCTACACATTAAAGGAAAAGAGTCTGGTTATTTTTTGTTTTCACTAGAAATATTTATTTAAGTATAAAATGATGGAGTTATGCATATGGAATTAATGCAGGGAAATACTTCTTGATAGGAATAAAACACCTTTATTCTTGTATCAATGGTAAATATTTCACTAAAAGTGAAATGTTACTTGTTTTGCAGATTTATTTGTGAAGTGAAACACTGAGTTTATCTAAAGATTCAATTTGACACAAATTGTTTCTATAACAGATAAATAAGTTATTTGTCCCATCCCTAAACTGATTATAAAACAAAACAGTTTGTTTTTTTATTTTAAGCAAACAGGCATGAACAAAGATATTGTTGTTATAAATACTGGTTGCTAATGTGATCCAAACTAACGGTACGCATACATTAACTACCAGTACTCACTAGGTAAGTCATGGAAGATGCTTGTATGTAATACTGGCGTGTACCGGCCCTCTTCAAGTACTGACTTTACCCACCTCCTGGATTAAAAACAATTCCATTCTGAATAGGGCTTAAAAACTAAAGAGATACTCCAGTTATAATGACTTTACCTCAACTCTTGGTTTAAAACTATTCCCATTTGACTTGGGTTTTAGTATAACGCTTTTCCATCTATCACTTTATTCATCTGCTGATGCACGTGTATGTTGGGTATAGCTTAAGAGCTTGGTGTGATGGTAATCTCCTGCCAGAACACAGGATGGTGCTAATTCTAACACATTTTCTCTTCCTCCCACTACAGAGTGGAAGACTGACAGCTTTACCATCATTGACATCACTTCCAGTGTCCATCCACCTGGACCCCACCCTTTCTCTGCCAGAAATCCTTATTAACAGAAAATCCACCATATTGAGATAGTCACTTATTTGACTTGCATCTGTCAAAACTATTCTTTTTCTTAACGCGTTTTCTTATTCTATTATATGGGGTTTGCCTGAAGGTGCCCAGACTCTTTATGTTTGTCTGTAATTTTTTCACTACGGCCATGTGGCGCGCTTCCCCAAGGGTGATTCGGCTCGTAAGATCCTTATTGTTGGGGACCCGAGTGGCTGGACCAGACCAAGGGGTCGCCCACGCAACACCTGACTGCGGCAGATAGAGGGTCATTTCCAGAGTGTGTGGGACTGGACCGCGTGTCTGCCTGGGGGGTTGCCAACCGGGATCCCGAGTTGTTTCGTCATGTAGTGGGTGCGGCAACACTCTGTACCAGTGCATGCTCCCCAACTTGACTTGACTTGACATTGCCAGCCGTGCTTTACAGGATGCAGTGCTCTAGGCTGCAGGCCAATAGCTTAGATTTTCCACTGCAAAGGGCCTTTGCTGTTGTAACAATAGCATAGATAAAAAAAATTAACAAGAGGACTGGTTTTTGATGATTGCTTAATACTACAGAGACACACTGCTTACAATTTAAAATTAATAAATGCTCTAAATGGCATATTTAAGACACATTCAGCCACTGTGTACACTAAAATATTTTTTATGCTTACTACAGAGCCGTACATTAAAACAATGCACATTGTATGATACTAAAAAAATAATATTAGTCTCATAAGAACACATGTAATATTCACAAATATATTTGAAAAGAAAAATGACAAATGATCAATGTGTACATGACGCACTTTCAGATTTAAAGATCTTGTTACATAAAGGTTGTAATCATATTGAAGTGTACTTTAGTAAAATGAATGTTGTCATGCACGAGTACATGGGGAGCGGTTTAAGGACCCGACGGGCACTGCGACAAGTCATGCCAGGGGACAATGGCGGGGTACTAACCTCTCTTTCTGTCTTTCTCCAGAAAAAATGAAGCACTGTCGCCATAACTATTCCCCCCGGAAGACTGCTGATTCCATCCACTTCCAGGTTCCTTTCTTACCTCTGGTCCCCTCTTGATGACGTTCTTTACCCATCCATCACCACGGCTTCCCCATCATCTCATCACTTCCTGTTCATCCTTATAAACTGTCTGCCCGCCATTTTTTGAATGAGTTGAAAACACTGACAAAAACCTTTTTTTCTTTACTGTATACAGGGCCCAAAAATCCCAAACCTTTACGCTGTGTTGTTATTTCTTTACAGTAGCGTAGTCGGCAGGATAAAGCCTGAAAAATGTCAGAAGGGCAAGACCTGAACGCGGTCCTGACCACCATGGCCAATGCGCTCCAGACTCTGAAGGTGGACAGGCCTCCACGAAGGCAGAGTTGGCGGAGACGAAGAGACAGCTGGCAGCAGCTGAAGCAGTAAAGCTGGAGCCCGCATGGTTTCCACCACCTCCTATCGTTCCGCTCTCTGAGGCGGACGATATTGAGTCATATATGTTGGTTTTCAAGAGGACTGTCTCTCAAAATTAGTGGCCGAAGGCGGAATGGGTGTCCATACTGGTGCTGTATTTGAAGGGGGCCACGCAGCGTGTCTATGACCTCCTTAAGACCGAGATCTTTAAATGCTACGGCCCAGGTGTTTGAGTTCTGGGGCAAACTCGGGTGCTGGCTAAGGCCAGATGTAAACCAGGCCCGCCAAGTGGTTGAGAAGGTAGCCTGTGAGGAGTTAGTCAACGCTATGCCGGACTACCTCACCCAGCAGGTCTGAAGGCGTCCTTACAAGGTAACCCAACTCGGGGGGTCAGATAAGCCTGCCCGCAGGGTCCGACAAGGATGCGTCACCACCCCTGAGCCCACCCGTCGTGCAGCGGAGCGTCCGGCCAGACTGAGAGAGAGGGTGCCCACCTCGCCGCGCTGTTACAAGTGTGGTGAGGTGGGACACCTCTTTCCCACCTGTTGATGACGTGGACAGCCGGGGGGAGTCTTCTTTGGCGACGGACCTTGACCTGGAAGTGCAACCGGGTGAGGCTCTGGGTTGGTCAGACGCTCCCTCGGACTGCCCACCTGATCTACTAGCCGGCATAGAGTATCAGTTTCGCTCTATGCCAGCATCATTTAAAAGAGAACAGTGGAACGATGATTCTCTGAAGTTTGCCAGGAATGCCATCGTATCCGTAGACGACATACCGTCAGCAGGCTCCACACCACCAGGACCCTGCTTTGTTTTGGAAAATGATCTGTTGTACCGAGTCGGTACACCGAGTGTACCGAGTCGGACCTACTGGTGGAAGGTTTGTGAACTAGCTCATGCCCACCTCTTAGGTGCCCATCTTGGGGCCGAAAAAACATTGGTGCGGGTAAAACTCTGATTCTATTCGCCCGGAATCAACGAGGAGGTCCGACGTTTCTGTCAGTCTTTCCCGACCTGTCAGTTACATCAGATACCTTGTAGGAATCTGGTTCCGATTCCCCTTATTGACATTCCATTTAAGAGGATCGGTTTCAATCTAGAAGGACCCCTGGAACCTTCGATGCGAGGCCATAAATGTATATTAGTTATGGTCGATTATGCAACCCGGTATCCAGAAGCGGTTCCCCTGTGAGCTGCTAATACAAACAATATCGCACGGGAATTGGTAGGGCTTTTCTCCCAAGTGGGCATACCCAAAGAAGTCCTTACGGACCAGGGCACGCCCTTTACTTCGGATACATTCAAGGAGGTTGCCAAGTTACTCCGCATTAAGCATCTTAAAACATCCGTTTATCATCCTCAAACGGATGGGTTGATGGAAAGGTTTAACCAAACCCTTAAACAGATGCTCCGCAAGGTAGTCAGTGCGGACAGTAGTAACTAGGACCAGCTTTTACCCCTGGTGCTATTCACCTATCGGGAGGTGCCACAAGCCTCTGCGGAGTTTTCCCTTTTTGAATTATTGTAGAGGTGCCAGCCCCGGGGCATATTGGACGTCCTAAAAGAAGGTTGGGAAGGAGAGGCACTTCCCTCCACCAATATATTAGAATATATTGCGCAGTTATGCAATAGATTGGAAAAAATTAGGCCTTTATTAAAAGATCACATATCGAGAGCTCAAGCAGCACAGGTGCAGAAACACCTCCCTACGAGAGTTTCAACCAGGGGACTGGGTGATGGTACTTGTGCCCACTTCCCACTCCAAATTATTGGTACATTGGCTTGGCCCTTATGAGGTGGAGGAAAGAAAAGGGTTCATGGACTATTTGGTAAGCCAATCAAATCGTCGACCGAGCGAGAGGGTATATCACGTGAATCTCTTAAAGCCATGGAAAGACAGGGAAGACCCTGTTGGGTCTGCTGGCCCTACCCTCTCCCGTTTCTCGAAAACAACGGACCTTAACCTCGGTCGCAATCTGACTTCCCACCAGCGGCAGGAGCTCGAACGAGCAATCCTGTCTGTCCCAGAAGTGGTCAGTGAAGCATCAGGCCACACCTTGCTGATTCAGCATGACAGGGTGGTAGTCAGGGAACGCACCTACCGTCTCCCAGAAGCAAAACGTGCAGAGATGGAACTGGAGGTCCAGCACATGCTAGATATGGATATTATTAAAGAAAGTCACAGTCCCTGGTCCAGTCCCATCGTTCTCATTTCTAAGCCAGACGGGTCCTGGAGATTTTGTAATGACTTCAGACGTCTCAATCAAGTCTCCAAATTTGATGCATACCCCATGCCCCGCATGGATGAGCTGGGGACGGCCCGTTATTTGACTACTCTTCACATGACAAAGGAATACTGGCAAATTCCCTTAACGGCATCCGCAAGAGAAGAAACGGCATTTAGCACCCCTAGTGGACACTGGCAATACAAGGTCCTCCCATTTGGACTGCACGGAGCGCCAGTGACCTTTCAGCATCTGGCCGACAGAGTGCTAAGGCCCCACCAGTCCTATTGTGCCGCCTACCTGGATGACGTCCTCATTTATTCCAGCACCTGGGAGGAACATGTGTTGCAGGTTTACGACATCCTCCTGATGCTAGCGAAGGCTGGGCTTCGGATCAACCCACGGAAGTGTTATTTTGTGTGGAATGAAGCCAAGTATTTAGGCTACCTGATGGGAGGAGGGCTGGTGAAACCACAGAGTTCTAAAATAAAAGACATCCTGGAATGGCCCCGTCCGATAGTCAAAAAACAGGTGCAAGCCTTCATGGGATTAGCAAGTTACTACCGCCGGTATGTTCTGAGAGAGCAGCTCCTTTGATGGATCTGACAAAGAAACGGGCCCCTTTACATGTGTTGTAGACCGATGTTATGGAACGAGCATTCAGTGACTTAAAATTGGCCCTAACAATGGCACCGGTGTTGAGAACTCCTGATTTCTCTCTTCCTTTTCTCCTCCAGACCGATGCTTCGGTACACAGGTCTAGGTGCCGTGCTGAACCAGAGCATCAACGGTGTCGAACACCCTGTGATATACCTGAGCCGGAAACCGTTGGACCAGGAGACCAGGTATGCAGCAGTGGAACGGAAAGCCCTGGCCATCAAGTGGGTGGTAACTCATCTGCGGTGCTACCTGCTGGGCCGAGAATTCACCCTGATAACGGATCACGCCACCCTCCAGTGGATGGCCCTCCACAGGGATTTGAATCCTTGGGTCACCAGGTGGTTTTTGGACTTGCAGCCATATAAGTTCACCGTCACTTATTGCCGAAGTAATCTTCAGGCCAATGCTGATGCTCTCTCCCGGGTTCACAACCTCTTGGTTCGGGTCTGGGCTAAAGGAGGGGGGGGGATCATGGCACGCACAAGCGCATGGGGAGCGCTTTAAGGACCTGACGGGCGCCGCAACAAGTCATGCCAGGGGACAATGGCGGGGTACTAACCACTCTTTCTGTCTTTCTCCAGAAAAAACATAAGTATTCCCCCCGGAAGACTGCTGATTCCACCTACTTCTGGGTTCCTTTCTTACCTCTGGTCCCCTCTTGATGACGTTGTTTACCCATCCATCACCACGGCTTCCCCATCATCTCGTCACTTCCTGTTCATCCTTATAAATTGTCCGCCCCACCTTTTTTTGAACTGTCTGTTGTACGGAGTTGAAAACACTGACGAAAACCTTTTTTCTTTACAGTATATGGGGCTTAAAAACCCCAAACCTTTACGCTGCGTTGTTATTTCTTTACAACGTTTATATATAAGATTATCTTGTAAAAAAACTCCTGGAATGGATAACTAGCCCCTTTTGAGAGTAGGCATGATGTCTGTCACTGAAGACAACAGTGATGACCTCCAAAATGAAAGTAACTCTTTAGCTAGTTTTCATCTGATTCACTTCACAATAAAGAGGTTTAGTATTATTTTTACATAAACAACACAAGATGAAATTAGCATCTTCAAAGAAACTTGGAACAAGCACTGACTGAAAACTTAAACGTTCTTCAGGACAAATAAACATGAATCAGATATACAAAAAGCTCATCAAGAGGTTCGCAGAGAATAAAAATGAAGTTGCAAAACAAACCAGTTGAAGTCAATTGTTGCCTCTGCTGACACTTTTCTGTTAATACTTGATAGCAAAAGATAGCTAATACCTTACACATGCAGCACTAAAGCACCAATGCATAATTTATAGATGTTGTCCACACTAGAAATATTAAACAGAGAAAGTAAATTCTATGATAGAAATAATATTTATTATGTTTTTATTAATTTATATGAGGTTTTAAACTATTTGAAGAATGAACCTTAACCTCACTATACATACTGTATTAAGAAATGTACATTACAACAAGGGATGGCACGGTGGCGCAGTTTTAGTGCTGCTGCCTCACAATAAGGAGACCTGGGTTTGTTTCCGGGTCCTCCCGGCGTGGAGTTTGCATGTTCTTCCCGTGTCTGCATGGGTTTCCTCCCACAGTCCAAACACATGCAGGTTAGGTGCATTGGCGATCCTAAATTGTCCCTAGTGTGTGCTTGGTGTGTGGGGGTGTGTGTGCCCTACGGTGGGCTGGCGCCCTGCCCTGGGTTTGTTCCTGCCTTGCACCCTGTCAAGGATATAGCGGGTTGGATAATGACTGACTGACTGACATTACAACAACCTGAAGTTAGTTGTGATTTAATGAACCCCTTAACTAGGCCACTGATTTCTATAATTTGTTTCAGAACAGTTTGACATGCTCTTAGATACAATGCAATATTTGAACACTATTTAATGTTTCTCTTCTCCTTTTCTTTTTCCTTGCTGGTTTTGTCTCTCTCTCTCAAATTAAGGGGCTTGTCTTCTTTGTTGTAAATTTCCAATCTTTTATACAGGCTGTTCTTTTACTTATGCTAATTACCAGATAAATGTGTTTGTTCAGTGCAATACCCTAAAACATGAGAATTGCAATTAAAAACAGAGGGCACAGGGCCATTTTTTAACTAATCAGTGACAAACATTTGACCATTATAAAAGTAATTTAATTGTTGCATAATAGATTCATCATTTTGCCTTTAATTACTGTATCGATAATAAAACAGCTGCCCTCCTAACCAGCTCTCAATTGTTACTCTCTTTGCTTATCATTAAAAAGATGTGTCTCATAGACACACGCCACCTTTATTTTGGGAGTTACACATGAGCACAGGTAACTGAACTCATAATTTGTAGATTGGGTAGTATAAAAATGGAAGAAATATCTTTTGTTTCTTTATTTTCATATATATTATTTGGTGTACAACAAAAGTAAGGGCTGTTGTATTCATTCTAGTACCTGTGAGGACATCACATAAAGACAAGACAGATCTCACAGACTTTCACTGAAATAAGAGCATAGTTTCACCAACAATTAATAATTCTATTTGTTATAATTTGACCTTTCTATGAAAATACCGTAAAGCTATGGTAAACAATAATTGTTGCAGCATAGGAGACATGCACTTTTGGGCATGAAGTGCAGGCTGACATCTGAGTATAACTAAGACATCTTCTCTCCAATAGCATCACTTGTTCCATGCTCCAAGACTTTCTTATGCTTTAAGTAAGTATTTTTGTTTTCTGGATGAAAACCACCTCTTTTCAGTAGTCCTCTATAAATTGATGACCTGTTGTAGGGCACCATCTTATATACCATCTAATGTAATTCATGTTTTAAACAAAAGATAAAAATAATATAGAATGTAAGAGACCTAACATTTCAGGCACTGAAAATGAAAGTCTTTAATTTTCTGTTTTAGTTTTTCAGTGTTGAAATAACCTTTACCTATTTTTTTCATTTTTACAGAAGTACGTCGGCAGTGCCTTTGACTAACTTTTTTATTGTTTTGTATGCTTAGTTTAAAAAAAAAACAATGCCTATGCCACTCTTAATGTAAGCAGTATAATTTCCAAGTCGCGATGTAGTCAGAAAACTCTCACCAAAATGGATAATATAAATTGAATTTACTTTAATATAATGCTAATCAAATTAAGTTGGCTCTGAATGCTGCACAAAATAACAAAATGCAAATAACACTAAAAATAGAAATTAACATATAAGTACAAATTATTTAAAGAGATAGAAAATTACAAACATGCAAATTCTGAAAAAGAAAATTTTATTTAGTTTACAAATATCCCCAAAGCATAATAAAATCATTCTTTATTTTATATAATATAAAGCAGCTATCATAAAATATGAAGTATAAATTCAATTAAATGGTAGGTACTTATCACAGCCCATATAAGGCATAAGAGCAAGTTAATAGGTAAATTTATGAAAATAAATTACCCAGAACAATTCTTTGCTTTTTTCCTTACAAACCTGTATAAGCACTTTTTTGCGAAAGTGAAATTCTTGCTGAAGAATTTAGTAGCAGCAGTTTTAAGCCAGTTATAATCTGGTGATACCTTTTTGACTGAAAAACATTTAGTCAATATTTCAGGAGCCAGAGTGAAATCTCAAGGCTGCCTGATAAAGCATTTGAGTATCTGAAATGGAAATTTAGGGTTACAATATGAAGGTCCCATCGAATAACAGGTTGTATGAATGACTATGTGAGTGATGAAGGGAAGCAAGCAGAACATGCTGTAAATCCTTGACATATAGAACTGGAAGAAAATGGCGATAACCATTCAAATTCAGGGAATGATGCTTGCATGTGGCGAGAAAGACAGAAACACATTTAGTGTACAAAAATATTTCAGGTGCTTCAGGTGAATGCTCTGTTTATTGCTGTCAAATGTAGTACTGAAGTTAGAACACCATGTATCCACACTTTAAAAAATATGTTTCACAATAGGATGAAAAGCAGTTTAAGTCTAGTCATGACCTCTCAACATACCCTTGAGATCCCTTAAATACTCATTCTGTATTTTATATGCAGCATACTATGCTATTTAAGTTTTCAGTAATTAGAAAATGCTTTGTGGACGTTATTGATTGTAATAATTAATCACTGGGACACTTAAGGCATTTAATGACACAATAGTGCCAAGTATAGGAGAAGTACATGGATACTGTATAATTGGCAAAATCACCTTGGCTAAGAGTTTACCAACATTTCACAGCAAACCCAAGCAATTTATTCTACCACTTTTTGATAAATTTCTTCATATCTTCTGAAGCTTTTTCAAAATTATTTATAGAGCATTACTTTTAGTATTTTCAATAATTCTAAGTAGGTTACAAAGTAGTAAATAAAATAAGCCATACAAATTTTCTTTCTTTCACTTAAACATCTGCTTTTGCAATTTGTTTGAAATCATTATTATTCAGAAAGTCAGCTTTACCTCTGGTTTTATAGTATTTAAAATTATATACAATCACCAGCCACTTTTTTTAGGAACACCTTGCTAGTACCGGGTTGGACCCCCTTTTGCCTTCAGAAGGGATGTAATTCTTTATGGCATACATGCAGCAAGGTGCAGGAAACATTCCTCATGGATTTTTTTCCATATAGACATGACAGCATTACACAGTTGCTGCAGGTTTGTTAGTTGCACATCCATGATGCAAATCTCCTATTCCACCACATCCCAAAGTTGCTCTATTGGATTGAGTTCTGGTGACTGTTGAGACCATTTGAGAACAGTGAACTCATTGTCATGTTCAAGAAAATAGTTTGAGATGATTTGAGCTTTGTGACATGGTGCCTTATCCTGCTGGAAGTAGCCATCAGAAGATGGGTACACTGTGGTCATAAATGATGTACGTGGTCAGCAAAACTATTCAGGTAGGCTGTGACATTTAAATAATGCTTATTTGATACTATGAGGCCCAAAGTGTGCCAGGAAAATATTCCCCACCACCAGCCTGAAGTGTTGATACAATGCCGCATGGATCCATGCTTTCATGTCGTTGACTCTAAATTCTGACCATACCATCCAAATGTCACAGTAGAAATTGAGACTCAGTAGCCCAGGCGACGTTTTTTCACTCTTCTATTGTCCAATTTTGGTGAGTCCATGCAAATTTTAGCCTCAGTTGGCTGTTCTTAGCTGACAGAAGTGGCACCCAGTGTGGTCTCCTGCTGCTGTAGCCCATCTGCTTTAAGGTTTGACGTATTCTGCATTCAGAGATGCTCTTCTGTATAACTTGGTGGTAACAAATGGATATTTGAGTTGTTGTTGACTTTTTATCAGCTCAAACCAGTCTGGCCCTTCTCTTCTGACTTCTGCCATCAATAAGGCATTTTTGCACAGAAAACTGCCACTTGTTGGATATTTCCCTTTTTCGAACCATTATCTGCAAACCCTAGAGATGGTTGTGTGTGAAAATCCCAGTAGATCAGCAGTTTCTGAAATACTCAGACCAGCCCATCTGATCACTTAAATCACTTTTCTTCCCCATTGTGATGCTCGGTTTGAAAAGGTCATCTTGAAAATGTCTACATGCCTAATGCATGGCATGTGATTGGTTGATTAGATATTTGCATTAACAAGCAATTGAACAGGTCTATCGAATACAATGGCCGGTGAGTGTACAGTGATCCCTCGCTATATCGCGCTTCGCCTTTCGCGGCTTCACTCCATCGCGGATTTTATATGTAAGCATATTTAAATATATATCGCGGATTTTTCGCTGCTTCGCGGGTTTCTGCGGACAATGGGTCTTTTAATTTCTGGTACATGCTTCCTCAGTTGGTTTGCCCAGTTGATTTCATACAAGGGACGCTATTGGCAGATGGCTGAGAAGCTACCCAGCTTACTTTCTCTCTCTCTCTCTCTCTCTCTCTCTCTCTCTCTCTTGCGCTGACGTAGGGGGGTGTGAGCAGGGGGGCTGTGTGCAGCTGCTTCCTGAAGGACATGCTGCACGGTGCTTCGCATACTTAAAAGCTCAAAGGGCACGTATTGATTTTTGACTTTGTTTTTCTGTGGCTCTCTCTCTCTCTCTCTTCCTGCTCCTGACAGAGGGGGTGTGAGCTGCCACCTTCAACAGCTTTGTACCGGCGGTGCTTCGCATACTTAAAAGCCAAAAAGCCCTATTGATTTTTTTTTTTTGACTGCTTGCTTTGCACTCCTTTGAAAAGGAAGATATGTTTGCATTCTTTTAATTGTGAGACAGAACTGTCATCTCTGTCTTGTCATGGAGCACAGTTTAAACTTTTGAAAAAGAGACAAATGTTTGTTTGCAGTGTTTGAATAACGTTCCTGTCTCTCTACAACCTCCTGTGTTTCTGCGCAACTCTGTGACCCAAGCATGACATTCTAAAAATAACCATATAAACATATGGTTTCTACTTCGCGGATTTTCCTATTTCGCGGGTGGCTCTGGAACGCAACCCCCGCGATGGAGGAGGGATTACTGTATATGTCTCATCTAATCCTACAGAATTTCTCACCTTCTGTTATATTGCTAAACATGCATTATATTGTATGAGAAAAACAGTATAGTGGGGCATAGTGGCTGAGGTAGTTTAGTTCCCTACTGTCACATACTGTGTGATCCTGGGCATGTTACTCAGAGTTCCAAGTGTAAAAGGCATTTGCAAACTGTTTTCACAAATCCTGAAATTATACAGTAAATCATCTTGGATAAAGACTTTAGCCAAATGTAATAATAAAGCAGAAGAGAATGAACAAATATTCTAAAGGAATTATAAATCAAAAACCTACAAATGCATACATATTCAGATCTTTGAAATCAATATTTAGTAGACGCAACTTTGGCATAATTACAGCCAAGAATCTTACAGGATAAATCTCTATCAGCTTAAGCCAAAGCCCCACAGAAATGTAAAGCAAGTTAGAAAATGTACCCATGGTGTAATATTCAGGTGCATTAAAGGTCAGTGCAAGCACAGTAGACCTCAATGGACTTCAGCAGGGCAGTTCTATAACTTTTTCAATCCATTTCAGGGTTGTAGGAGCCAGAAGCTATCTCAGAAGGATTGGGAAAAGGATGAAAACAGGTCTAGACAGGACTCTAGTCCATTACAAGGACCACTGCCACACACATACAGTACACACACCATATTCACACACAGTGATAATTTTCAATTGACAATTAACAAAACCTAAAAAAAAAACTTTTGTAATTAAATTCTTCTTTGCTTCACCATGTTTGGCTATTGTACTTTTCATAAAATGGGACTTAAAAAGCTATTCAGTTACAACAAATGAAAAAATTTTAGGGAATAACAGAAGTGAAAGCAAAAGTTTATTACAGCGAGTGACCATTATGGATATCAGGTGAATGTGGCATTCTGATGATAAACTGAAGTGTGAAAGGATTTTTAAAGCCTCAAACACAGACACTTGTTTAGCATATATGCTCATGTACACCACATATACATGTTTAGCATGCAAGCCTGTCCTCATTTGTTTAATGCCAGGTTTATCTCATCATCATCAGAAAGAAATCAGGGCTTGCGGAAGAAAAAACACTCACAAATTGAATACATATAAATCTAGTGTAAAGAAATAAAATGTTAGTGCTGTCAATACCCAGTTAATGTATTTGAAGATTACTTATAATGTTAAACCTTAATTAGATCAATATGCTTGATTTTGCTTATTTTTCTACAGTCAGTACATACATTTTACATTTTAAAAGGTACAATTTTATTGCACTTATACAAACTTCCTTTTCTGAGGAATGATTCTCTTCGCTTGAGGTCCATGCCTGTATTATAGTAATTATTACTTGAGGAGGTACACATAACTTAACTTTTCCAACAGCACTTGTGATCAGCCTTTAATGCTTTGTAACAGATCCCCTGCTGTTGGCACCAGTTTGAAATTAAATTCAGTTATATTTGTACACTGAGAAGCTTATGTTTTAGAAAATGGCGCTATATTCTAATTAGAACTTTTGTGTATATGAAGAGTAATTATAATTATCATTAAATTTCCACTTCAAAATGAAGCAGACATGTTTTGAAGTTGGCAAATGGACAAACCTGTTGTAAATGGGCTCAATTTGATGTTAATGAGTGCCGTATTAATGTAGCATTAGCTGATAGAAACTTAAACGGCGCAGAGTGGATTAAGTTTTCATTGCTTCCTCATTAGGTGCCACTGGGGATTAGATACCCCTTTTTGAAATGAAGCAGTAGAAACATCATGTTGCTTTTAGCACCTCCCAGGCAGGAGAATTTGTTAAAGGTCTGTTTGAAGAGATATATGATTTTGTATTGAATAATGTTGATGCTATTAATATAATAATGAACTTAAATAATTATTGAAGAAGTACTGAGAATATATTCAGTAGGCAAAATAAGTGGTCAGGGAGAAAAAATAAGATAGGAAAGAGGATGCTTTTCTTAAAAAATCTTACCTATTTATTTATTAAAACTACTATCTGTTTAATACTAAATGAAGAGTTTAAGACATGTAACCTTTTAGTCATGTTTTATCCAGTTTCTCTGTTATGATGACTAATGTTCTATCCCCCTGCCAGTTTTTCGAGACCTTCATGCAGTTAATTCTTATTTATCCAATATTTACTTAAACTGTGACAGAGGCTTAGATAAATATTTGATGAAGTGGTCAAAGGCTTTAATTGTTTATCTAGCTAAAAATGAGAGGGAGTGTTTTGGTGTACATTTCAACATGATGTACTTTTTTCTAAGACACATTTCAATAAGTAACATATTGTCAAATACCACATTTTGGGCTTTGATACGTACAGGCCTAGTGATAAGTGTTTATTTACTGACAAAAAATATTGGGACTGAATATACAATCCTTTGGCCTGTCTACAGTAAGATAATCGTTCTATCAGCATAGCGGCATAAATACAGGGTTTTAAGTCAAGCAAGTCTAGTCAATTGTATTTATAGAGCAGATTTAAAATAACAGAAGTTGAGCAAAGTGCTATACATTTTCCATAAATACACCAATAAATATATACAGTAAATAAATATACCAAAATATATAAATAAATAAAAACAGTGCTCCTGTGCACGTTTAAAAAGCTAAGGCAAAAAGGTTTCCAGACTGGATCTAGAAATGACCAAAGTTAGTGTTGACTTAAAATAAAAGGGTAGACTATTCCAAAGCTACTGCAAAGGCATGGTCCCCTCTAAGCTTAAGTAACTTCTGTTTAGAGGACATAAATGATTGTGAGGAAGAGAAAGGGTGTAAGAGGTCAGACAGGTAAGAGGGGGCTAAACCATTCAGTGACTTATAAGCAAACAATGAAATTTTAAAGTCAATCCTGTAACGAACAGGAAGCAAGGGAGAGAAGCTGAAATTGGTGTGATGTGATTATGTTTTCAAGTGCCTGTTAGGACCTGGCCGCAGCTTTCTGGACTAGCTGAAGACGAGTAAGGGATGTCTAATTAACTCCAGAGTGTAATGACTATTTTTTTGAAAATCATTTGAAGAAAGAAAAGGCTTGACTTTAGCTTAAATCCTGAGACAGCATACATTACGCCACAGGAATGACTGTCTATGAATCTTGTGCCGATTGTGTTAACATATTATAACATAAACGTTTAATTGTTGACCTTACACTTAGGAAAACAATGAAACCATACTTCAGATGATTTTTTTGTACAGTACATATATTTTTATAGATGTTTAAGGAAAAAAATCTTAAAAAGGTTTTTAAGCTGTGCAGTATACAGTACATGCATTATGTGTTAATATCTAATTAGAAAGAGAAATTTGTGACTACATCTTATTGAATGTCATAAAAAAGAAAAGAAAAGAAAAAGACTGTGGTTATTTATAAATGGTGGTTTGTGTGGAGCCTTATGACTAGTAGACCTTCATCTTGAGACTCTTTTATAGAGGGACAACATTTATAACAATAAAAATTCTAAAATCAACAGCCCATCAAGAACATATGCTTTATAACATATGCAATTTTTTCATTTACTTTTTACTATTATGTTTTTATCCTTCAAGCTAATAAAACTGTGAGATTATATTTTTTAAAAGCTTATGCTTCTATTATTTATGCTAAATGTAAAAGGTTTTGTTAGGAAAATCTTGAAGAAAAACCTAAAATATTTAGGGAAGAGGCCCACCCAAAGCAAATATACAGTACATTGAAAAAGTTGTGTCCTGTTTCAGAAGTTTACAAAATATCACAGTTTAAAATAATAAAATATAAAAATAAACATGGATTTTTTTTTTTTTTTTACCATGAAAAGCTGCTTTTCCTGACCTGTGTACAACGGAACATCTGTGGGACCAAATTGCCAATATGATAAACAGAAGCCAACTGCGACCAGCCAACCTTCTCCAGATGGCTGCAGCTGCACAGGAAGAGAGGAGGAGCATTACACAGCAGTCTGTGAGCAGAAGCTGAACGATTTGATGAATAAATTCAGTTTTACATATTTTATTAAATCTATTAAATCTGAATAGTATGGCATTGTGGCCAATTAATTGGGTGAGTCATTATTTAGCCTTACCTGACATTTTCATTATTGATACAGAACTGTATTAACTTTAGTTTGTGGTACTGCTTTACCACCCATTCTGGAAAAGATAAAAATTAACAATAACAAAGATGCCTCACCCTGGCTATAATTACTATGTTCACTCTGAAGGAAGGTAAAATACTATACAAACAACAAGTAATGAATGCCCCTAGTGTGTTTCCAGTTCAGGTTATTTAAATAGACTTCAGAGTGTAAATGAGGTAAATGACAAAAAAGAGCCATATTATACAGTAAATGAATGTCCCTAATGCCCACTTTCCTCAGGTTGCTTTTTCTTAGTTTTGTTGCACAAGAAAATACATTCTCAACTTATACAAAAGAATTATTCTGAGTTCTTTATAGCGTAGTAGGTCAACAGCATGAGTCACAGTAGCTTGTGCAGTGAGTCTCATTTAACAAAGATACAGAAATGTATATCACATTAGCTTATTAATATGCCATATACTTAGACTGTTTTTATAATTCTACATTACTTTTTTTGTTTATTTTTCTGTTCCCTTCCCTAGTTTCATTCCATGTTGTGTCATTTTATATGATCTAGCCTGAAGTGAAAACTGAATTGGCCCTTGGTATCAAATGAACGGTACAATCGCCTAGTCTTTCACGCGGGCTCTAAGCATAAAGAGGGAGTTTTTTCTACATTTCAAGCATGACAATATTTGATAAGCTACCATGTGAGGTTAAAAGAATTAGGAATTTAGGGATGCAGTGTGTATATGGGTATAAAATTGACCCAGACACAGCAAGCAAAAGGTTATGGTGCAACCTTTTCAAAGTTTGGTGATGTTAAAAGTTTTTAATATAACTTGTGACATGTTAGTCCCTGTCTTGCACCCCAAACACGAGGCTGAGTCTCAGTACTTTAGCAAAACCAGCTTTATTCATCTTGAAATAGGAACAGCACGGGTATTTATTGTAGCGGGATCTACCACTCTCCTATACACAGACACACCAGTCAGGGAGGGTCGTGGCCAGGTAATACTGTTCCCTGCATTTATAATGTTCCTTGCATCACCCATCAATGACAGTGCTTATAGTGTGACTGCGATCAGCTCGGATTTGCTTTCGCAACAGGCTACTGCAGTTTTGGGGCCTGTGGTTGCCCTGGCAACGGATAAGCTGTCTTCCACAGAGGCAGTGATCGTTCTTTGGAATGCTCTTCGGCATATCGTACCATTGGGGGGATTCCCAAAAGAATTTAGAAACCTTACAAAATTAATGATTTGGATAAGAAAATAAATAACAACAACAACATTTATTTATATAGCACATTTTCATACAAAAAAGCAGCTCAAAGTGCTTTACATAGTGAAGAAAATAAAAATAAAGGACAAAATAAGAAATTAAAATATGACAACATAAGAGTAAGGTCCGATGGCCAGGGAGGACAGAAAAAAACAAAAAAAAAAAAACTCCAGACGGCTGGAGAAAAAAATTACATCTGCAGGGGTTCCAGGCCACGAGACCGCCCAGTCCCCTCTGGGCATTCTACCTAATATAAATGAAACAGTCCTCTTTGTATAACAAGCTGCCTAATTTTGCTGATTATATAGCAAACGAGGTGCAACAACAAATAACTAAGAAACAGCCAAAACATTTCAAAGGGATTTGGACAGAATGCAAACATAGGCAGATTTTTTGGTATAAGAAATTTAATGCAAGTAAATGTAAGGTATTACAAATAGGAAATAAAATGTTAGGTTTGAATACACAATGGGAGGTCTGAAAATCGAATGTACACCTTACACAACAGTAGAGAACAGAACAATATTTTGTAACTTGAAAGTGCGTCATGTGAGAAGGACCTAGGAGATGTGGTAAACTCATCACTGTTTACATGTAGACTGTGTACAGAAACCATTTAGAATGCTAACAAAATCTTACTTTGTATAGCACAATGGTATAGCACAACAGAGTGGTGGCTAGAGTTAGCCTCTGAGCCACCACTCTGCCCTAGCCACCACTCTGTTGTGATCTGTGATTGTGTCCGGAAGGTTGCCGGTTAGAATCCCTGTTACTTCCAAAAAAGAAATCCTACTCTGCTGGGCCCTTGAGCAAAGCCCATAATCTGCAATTGCTCTAGGGTTGCTGTATAATGGCTGACCCTGTGCTCTGAGCCCAAGGGGTATGCAAAAACTAACACATTCCCAATACATGAAATTGCATCAGGTGACATAAATATAGAACAACTGAATATATAGAGTACAAGTCAAAGGAGTTCATGCTTAAGCTTTATAATGCACTGGTGTGGCTTCAGCTGGAGTAATGCATGCAGCTTTGATCTTCAAGCTACAGAAGAGACCTAGCAGTGTTAGGAAAAAGTCTAGAGAAGAGCAACTAGGTTGATTACTGGACAGCAGGTTATGAGTTATATGGAAAGATTGATGGAGTTTAATGTTTTCAGTATAAGGTTACAAGCCTTTAAAAGTATAAAAAGAACAGTACAGTGGGTCCAGACCATCAGTTTAATTAATTCTTCAGCAATAACATGTGGACACAGATGGAAACTCATTAGGGGTAATTTTTGAACAAATGTTAGAAGGTTTTTCTTCATACAAAGATCCATAGACAAATGAAATACATTATCAAGTAGTATGGTAGAAAATAGGACTTAATTGACCTTCACAAATTGACTAAATTCTAATTTACAGAAATTAGGTAGATAGAATTGGTGAGCTTTGTTGGATTGAATGGCCCGCTCTTGTCAAAATCTTTCTTTATATATTCCACCTACTCAACCATGCTGTTCTAAATGATGTATGTTTTGCATTTTAAAATATCATGATGTCAGAGAGTGGCGACATGTTGCATGTTATTTGGATGTGAATGAAAGAATTTTACTCACCCTGTACATGTGACAATACTACTACTGGTACTACCTTATAACAAATCAAGGCAAAGTATAACAAATGGAACTAACCATGCATAAATACACAAATACAGATCAGTTTGTAACAGTATATCTTGTCAGTTTAGAAACCTTTAATTTAAAAAGTTAGTTTTGAGGAACAAAAAAAAAGGACTGCTTAATTAATTTAATTTTAAAGAATGCATTTGAACAACTTAAATATGTTTAAAACTAGTTATTTTATTCTTTACAGTGTGGGACTGAAGAGTATGTTGAGAATACATATTAACTTTTTGTTATTCCCTGTCAATAAAAATGCCCCAATAAAACCTCTTTGGATTGAACTGAACGGGACAGCCTTTATCAATGCTGATTGCATAACTCAAGTAGTTTGTTACACGCTACTGGCCTTCAGACAAACACTTTGTAAGGTCAACATAAATTGGCATATTATCAGGAAGTTCAATGAGCACTTTCTTATAGGTAAGGGACATTCCCATACAGATAATTGGAAACAAATTATTTTATTCTGCAAAGTAATTAGAAAACTGAAGAACTTCAAGGTGACAGGATGCAATCAGTTACAAGAATAACAAATCAGATTTAGTAATTCATCAAGGAACAAAAATGGCGTGAAGTTTCTGTTTCATACCCTAGAATCACAGAGGCACTATTCATTTATCTAGTCCTCAGTTATTTTATGAATCAAAAATGAACTGGTCTCAAATTCTGTGTCAATCAAGTGATAAGACATGCGAGTATACCAGTAAAGGAATGTGATTTGTATACACAAAGGTTTGTATCAGCTCTGTTACTGCTACCTGAAAAGTGTACATTTCTCTTGTCAGAAAAATTATTATCAAGTAAGAAAAGCATAATATATGATAATATATAGATAATATATGTAATCATTCTTTTTTATAATTTGAAGGTCCAGTTAAGAGTAACCCATGATGCACTCTGCACTAGCTTCTGTTAATATTTTCTATCTTTTTAACATTTTTGCTTTGCTCTGCAAACTTCTGTTGATTTCACTATAATAAATAGTGCTTAATCTCCTTATTCAGGGGTTTTTCACATACAGTACAAGCCACTGAGATCTGCATCCCTTTTCCAGTTCTGTGTTAATCTAATGATGCAAATCATACCTGCCCTTATGACCACCATCACATCCCTAAATAAAAATGGTTCCCTTTTTGATTGTTTAAATTTCCATTATGTGGTAGTAGCATAGCAAGCAATAAAAAAAGGTTGGAAACCACCCAATTACATCTGCCAATTTAAAAATTGCAATGGTTTTCCAAAACAATGTATTGAACTCGAGATCAATGGAATACGAGCCAGGCGCTTACCTGTGCTGTCCTTCTGTGAGAATAGGTATAATTTGGAATGTACACAATGCTGATCTTCTCTGAGACAAGCATTTTATGTAACAGCTACTGTATATAGAGTAATGTGAAAACGTTAAGCTCATCCTCTTTCAAATCAATAGATTTATCATTTAAAACATACTGTTAGACACAATCATCTGGTCCACGGGTGTCTATGTCTGATCCTGCAAGGCCACAATGGCTCCAGATTTTCATTCTAATCATTTTCTTGATTAGGGACCATATTTTGCTGCTAACTAACTTCTTGTGCTTTAATGTTAATTGACTTGCTGTTTAAGACTCAGACCCTTAATTGTTTCTTTTTTCCACAGTTAGCAGCCAAATAACAATGAGATACAAAATGAGCCACACAGCCAATCTGTGTTCACCATACTATATTTGAAAATAAAGAAAGGAAGAGATCTCAGTAATGTTGATCTGCCCAGGTCCACACATAATTATGATAGTGCTCTTAGAAAAAAGAAAATCGATTATGGAAATGTCTGCTGTGGCAGAATGAGATCACCAACAAGCCATGGAATTAAATAACAAGTGTAATTAACAACAATAATCGGCTTCTAATTAAGAAATGGTTGGAGTGAAACTGGTTAGAATTAGAGGCTGATCATCTGATGGCTAACTTCACATCTCATTTTTGTATGGGTTTTATTTAAGGGCAAAAGAAGAAATTCAGAGGACTAAGTCATAAAAACAAGGTATTTAAAAATATAAGGAAAAGAAGCAATTAACAGCAGAAACTGGTCACTGATTTACAAGAATGTGACAGGAAGGAAAATATGTAGCCACTGCAGCCCCCCAGGATTGAAGTTGGACAATCCTGATCTAGTCTTCACCAAATTCTAAAAATCGATACCTGTAACCTCAGGTGATAAACAATATGACACATTTCACCTTAATGCTATTATCTAACATAAAATAAGCCAACAGGCGGACGCCCTATTTAAAAAATATGTTTACCACCACAGTGTCCATTTCAGTTCAGAATATGCTACTGATCACATACGTAGGCTGTATGGTGTTCCAAGAAACTGCAAGGAAAGCATAAGCTATATTTCAGAATAAATTTCTCTGTCAACACAGCGCACATTACAGTTCACAACTCTACAATCAGGAAAATGCAGAACAAGTTGTATTTTGAGGGTAAAGTAGCCAGGAGAAAGTCCTTTCTCTCCAAATGATGGTGGCATATGTTTGCATAGCCGAATATTTTAGGAATATCTCTGCGGAGAAAATTAAAGTGAAATTGTTTGTTAGCTATGTACAACACCTTGTTCGGCAAAAAACAAATGCAGCTTATCAACACAAGAACTCCATACCAGCTTTCAAAGATGGTGGCAGGGTTATGATTTTTGGTTGTTTTGCAGCCAAAACACTTGGACACCTCACTGTTCAACAAGACCAGGGTCCTAAGCACGCTTGCACATTCTTCAACTACTGTATATTAAGGTTTTAGGCTGGCCAAACCTCAATCCCATTGAGATGCTGAGGAGAACTTCAGGAAAGTTTTATATCAACAAATACTCTCAAACATCAATGAAGTAAAGCATTACTGTGAGGAGCAGGCCAAAATTCCATGAAATTGCAGAAACACTGTATACAGAATGCAGTGTATGCAATGATTATTTATTGCTCCTAAAGGTGTCTCTACAAGCTTTTAAATCATAAGGTGTACTTATTTTTGCAGATAAAAAGGATGCTGGAATGTTTTGTGTTAAATGATGAAATTTGATGGATCTAATTTTAAAACTTTGTGAGAACTAGATGATTTTTAGTTAAGTTCTGGTATTTAAAGCATTACAATGAAAGCGTGTGCACTCATTTTTCCACATAACTGACAAACTGTTAATGTGCTTGACAGACATAATTCATTCTTGTCAACTTTTGTACTATAACCAAATTAGCCTTAACCGTGTACAACTTTGAGGATAACAAGAAACCTTTGAGGATAATTTATTTAACACTTTTTGCCAAGCTTAAAACCAAAAATTAGCTATACATGATATCTAAAATATATGTACACTTAAAGAAACAGCCCATTAACCTTCAGTGTGTACTTTGTTTTGTTTAAGCTACATCTAAAGGTTTTCTTGATTCAATTTAAAACACAAAAATCACAGTTGACATGTTTTTGCAGCATTCCCTTGAAAACTTTACAAACCAGATCTGGCTGGCTGGCTTGTGAGATGATCTCTACATTGTTTAATTCTGGTCAGCATGTTGTTACTGAGATACTTTGACACTGACACTGAGCAACCCAGGTGTACAAGCAAATGAGGAGAACATGAACACATAGGAAAATACATATCCTTGTTAGTTTGTGTTACAATCATTTCTAGACAGCTATCAGATTAATTATGTTTTGGAGTGAAGGCTGAAAAATAAAAATAGCTATTAATAGAATGCAGTGAATGTAAAATGTTACTCGAGAGGTTGTCAAGGTGTCCCAGTGTATGCCCAATCTACATTTAATGGTATAGGCTCAAATATATTGAGAACACTATTCAGATGGTTTGTGGTTCATTCAAAAAATGTGAGACACTGCCAAAATGAATCTACCTGCAAGCTACTGTAGCAAAATAATTAGGAAAGCTTGTGCAGCATTTTAAAATAGGGAAACCACCATCAAAATCCATTTCAGTGATGATAAATGCAAAGTAACAGCCGGCTTGCCATTACGGCTTTTACAATAAAGAAATAGTTCATGGTGCCACCTACATCAATGGCCTTTTGAGCTTGTAGAGAAGAGACTTGCAATGCAAGAACAAGCTAACAAAATTCTAAGCAAACAGACAGAAAGAGTATCATGTGAATAATTGCAAGAATAATGCAGAATGCAAGCAACTTTGGAAGAACGAAGAGACAGATAAAAGATAAAATATCAAACATGTTTGAGATGATCAAGCATAAGTAGAAAAAATGGAGAAACTTTCTTTCAAGAATACTAATAAATACAGCAAAAGAAAAAAAAAATGAAAGCTGTACTTTGAAACAATTTGAAATAAAAAAAGAATTATTGAGGTTTCAGAATCATAGAGTTAGACTGCTGGAAATAAACACAGAAGAAGAATCAGGAGATCTATTATTATTTCAAGCATACCAAACATACCAAGTGAGCAAATCAGAATAGTGAGGAAGAGAAAATATACAAGGCTCTAAGTTGTAGTTGGTTGTAGAGGATTGTAAAATGAAAATATACCAGGATGTAAGAGAGTTTAATAAATATGGTGGTTTTAGAGGACTGTAAAAAAAGATAATGTAGAAATAGCAAAGAGACTAAATTTAAGGTAGACATGAGTCCTGCAGGAAAAGTCTATGTCAGCAGTGAGAGAAGGTGAAATAATTAATATACTGAGATCACATGAATGGCAAGACAGAATATTTCAGAAAGATTCTAATAAACGAAAGTGAAAAGTGAAAGTAACACCAGCAGAAGTTATAAAACATGAAAGATACAATGATGGAGATTGTTTTTGCAAGGTCAGTTATAAGAATGTTATGATTGGAGAAATTTTGTAATGTTCTGCATTAGGAATCAGAAATGTTTAGACATTTAGAAAGAATAAGAATTTTAACATCAAATGATTGCAGCTCAAAATTGGCAGATTTAATTTTAAGCATATTTGTATACAGTGATCCCTCCTCGATCGTGGGGGTTGCGTTCCAGAACCCCCTGCGAAAGGTGAAAATCTGCGAAGTAAAAACCATATGTTTATATATTTATTTTTATATTGTCATGCTTGGGTCACAGATTTGCACAGAAACACAGGAGGTTGTAGAGAGACAGGAACTTTATTCAAACACTGCAAACAAACATTTGTCTCTTTTTCAAAAGTTTAAACGTGCGCCATGACAAGTCAGAGATGACAGTTCCGTCTCACAATTAAAAGAATGCAAACATATCTTCCTCTTCAAAGGAGTGTGCGTCAGGAGCAGAGAATGTCAGAGAGAGAGAGAGAGCGAGAGAGAGAAAAGCAAACAATCAAAAATCAATAGGTGCTGTTTGGGCTTTTAAGTATGCAAAGCACCATACGGGAAGCATATCGCTTGACAAAGCAGCTGCAAGTAAGCCCAGCAATGAAGGGAGCAATGTGAAGGTAGTCTTTCAGCGTTTTTTGAGGAACGTCAGTATCCTCTAGGGGTGTGAACAGCCCACTTGCTCACAATATATTTGAGTTTTATTTAATACGTAATATGTGCTCTGATTGGGTAGCTTCTCAGCCATCTGCCAATAAGGTCCCTTGTATGAAATCAACTGGGCAAACTTCAGGAAGCATGTACCAGAAATTAAAAGACCCATTGTCCACTGAAACCCATGAACCAGCGAAAAATCCGAGATATATATTTAAATATGCTTACATATAAAATCCATGATAGAGTGAAGCCGCGAAAGTCGAAGCGCGATATAGTGACGGATTACTGTATACGTTGCGGTACAGTTGGAGATCACAAGGACCATATGTGCATCTAAGATATCTGTTAGCATGAAAAGGAAACTTCACTAGTTAGTTCAAATCTTATGCTTACAAATAATCATTGTTCCAATGCCAATCATTAGGGAGAAAGTGTACATAGTCCACAAAATGCACAATTTCATAAAAAGTAAACAGACAAAAGTTGAGGAACTGTAAGTAAAGGGAATCATTCACCAAAATGCAAAGCACTAATCATTCCCCATGAAACATAACAGCTAGCTTAATATGCTTTTCCTTAAATTTCAATGGTACTCTACTTCTTAAGTGGAAAGCATTTTTCTTTAGCAAGGAAATATCTTTCTGGTATTGTTGTATTGTGTCAGTCAAAGAGTGTGATAACATAAATTCCTATTTTGACCCAATGCAGAATTTGAGAAAGGACAGAAATAATTTCTTTGATGAAATCTCCTGTCATTTATATTTGCTGAGATGGTTCATCATACTTCAGCGCATACTCTTAAATGCAGGGAGATCTTTGTGTGCCACAAAAACCAATTTAGCACAGTTGCGACCTGTGTTACCTCAGTGTGTGTATATACTGTATATAGTCATATGAAAATGTAAATATACCCCCCGGATATTGTTGACCTTTTCAACATATTTGAACCATTACATCTTCATGCAAACAGTGTCTACAGATAATGGTGACATACTTGAACAAATGACACATAAAATAGACATAGGCGTTCATTCTCATATCTAAATAAGCAAAAATGCATGTAAGTTCATCCCTACATTTATTGCCACTTCCATCCATCCATTATTCACCCTGCTATATCCTAACTACAGGGTCACGGGGGTCTGCTGGAGCCAATCCCAACCAACACAGGGCACTTTGAATCCATAAATATCACTTAAACCATAGATATCTAGGGTCTGGCGTTTTCTTTGCTTCTGATGTATGGTGTTGTCATCCTGCCAAGATCAAAACAGCTCTCTAAGGCCCTCAGAAGTAAGGTTGTGAATGCCTATGAGTCTGGCAAGGAATTTATAAAGATCAACAAATTATCTGAAACCAGTCATTCCACTCTAAGGAAAATCATCTACAAGAGGCATAGATTTCAAATGACTGCTGATTTGCCAGTCTGTCACATAACTATGTATATGTATATGCTAGCAGTGTTATTGGACTTTGATGAGGAAACTTTGTAAGAAAATGGACATTAGTTATAGTGGTGGTTAACTGGGTATATCAGAAGTATTATGTAACAAACGGCTAATATTTTGGCAGGCACTGTGGTGTAGTAGTTAAGACTTTGGTTGTGGGTTCAAATCCCACTACTAAAAATTGTTTGACCAGAAGCAAGTCTACTTTTCTGTGCTTCAATTGGAAAAACAAAAGAAATGGAACTAGTTGTATCTCAAATGCTGCAAGTGACCCTGGATAAAGTAAGTAGTAATAATATTATAAGGTTACTGGAGTTATATACAGTTGTCCATAAGTAAACCATTCCTGCTTTTCCTTGAGACTTGGCTTTGGTTCATGGTCATTGCAAAGCACAATTTTACAGGAAAGTGTATTCTTTTGAAAATGAAATGGGTAATCAGTAGGAACAGTTTGAAATTTGAGTATATTTTATTATCATTATTATAGGATGGGCAATATGGACTTAAATTGATATTGCTGTTATTTTACTCCAAAATGTGATAATCAATATTTCTCAATATACTTCCAAATATTTAAGATCAACACCATATAGATATGTACTGTATATGCACCTTTTCTATACAAAGTCCAAAACCTGGTATATTTTTTCACAACAATATGAAATGTTAGTAAATAAAACATTTTTTCTCTTTTTAAAATGTTAACAATTTTATGAATAGCTGTTCTTTAAAGAAACAGCTCAAATAACCTGTTTTTCCAACCATGTTTGTTTTAGTTCTGCTCTACTTATATTTGAGTTTCCATTGTTTGTATCTCATCTGTGTCTGCCAGTTAGTAACCATTGCTCTTTTTCCCGGACTCTTTTACACAAGTAAAGCCAAAGCTCTACATTCATTACCGTGCTAATAAGTGATCATAATAGTTGTTCATATGTATATTATACATATACTGTTTTATGATTTACAGCATTGGTAATGCTTCCAAATTATGTTTTGTTTATCCATGCTTTTTCTTGTCTGTAAGAGGAAATGATGCTTGTGGGTAACTATTTTATAAAATGTACCAGCATAGCAAGCACTACTTTGGTGACGATGCAGTTCGTATTTTGTATCCAATGCTCTTCACACCCTTGTGAATCTTTATTTCTCTACAGTATAGGTAGATAGTTTGCACAGCTGATGTCAGGTAAGAATCTGTAAGGGGCATTTGAAATTCTGAGGTGGGTGATCATATGTCATTGGATATGAAGCCATTTCAATAACACAGCGAAGCTTTAGTTTCACTTTTAATCTGAATAAACAGTGAAGTAAGATCAACAACAACATTTATTTATATAGTATATTTTCATACAAGCAATGTAGCTCAAATGTTTCATAAGATGGCTAAAAGAAAGTTATATGAAATGAAAAACAAATAAGATTAGGAAATAATACTAAAGAATACATAACAAAGGCAAAAGGTAAGGTCAGAGGGCTGGGAGGACAGAAAAAAAAAAACTAAAGTTAGGCTGGAGAAAAAAATATAAAATCTACAAGGGTTCCAAGGCCAAAAAGAACGTTGAGAATTCTACTTAACATAAATGCTCATAAATCAGGCTTTACATGATAGTAATTGATGATGTTGGTCTTGTGGACAGCTGAGACACCCGCCTTCAATCCATAAACACAGGGGGCTTCATGGTGCCTTAATCATGGGCTGGTGGAGCAGATCACCACCACAGACAAACCAGAAAAAACAGCAGAAAATAGTAGAGATTAATACAGATTGTGGATCCCACAAAAATATGATAATTTTATACCCATATGGTCTATTGGGAAATGCAAATAAAATGCCATATTAAAATAATTTTTCAGTGTCTTGTAAATTTATAAGAGGTCTAACTCTTGCTATATTCCTTAACACTAGAATTACCAGAGCCTACGAAAAAACTCGTAAATCCGTCCCACCTTAAATCGCGTCTTAAATCCGTTTGCACCTCTCCGCCAGAGTCCTTTGTCATCTAAATGTGCTGATAAACACAAGCTACTAGCAGCCAGCTATTCCATCCCCCCACCGACTTAGAACGAACTTCTCCTAGCTCATGCGTTGCCTTGATTTGATTATCTGGGATTGAAGTGGAGTTTTAGAGTGGAAATAATATAGCGTTATTTGGAATACACGCATTTCATCTGTGTTCCGTTTCTATAGTAGTCTGTGCAAACACATTTTTAAAACAGAAACGTTTTTCATATTCTAATAGTAAATGACAAAATGTAGGCATAAACTATATAACGTATGAAGCCTGAAGTCCATATATCAAAGAAACACTTTCACAAAAGGTACAAATAAGAGAACACGTGCGCTTTTATTCAAAAATATAATTACACAAAAAAAAAAAGCCGCGTTAGCATGCCACATTGACACTCTTACTACAACCGCTGCAGTGGCGTAATGGTATCAGCTCCTGACTGGGAATCAGAGGGTGTGTGAGTTCGATCCCGCACGGCTCCACTTCGAGAAGTGAACTGCTCTTATTCTTACAATTTTAGAATAACAACATAAATTTGATTTCAGTCTGTAACAGCTGGTGTAACTTATGATACTGGTAAAGGTTAGCTTTTTTTTTTTTTTTTTTAATTCACTTTTCATTCTCGCAGTCGCATTCAGAATCAATCCATACTGTGCTGGATGATTTCTTAAATGTCTTAAAATATTCCACCTTACTGGTTACAATATTAGCATTATTAAGGTAAGCACTATAGTTGGACAGATTGTTTCGAATATTAGCAAACTTTGAAACTCCAGATGTATCAAAATAAAGTTTTTTAACAATACTCTTCTCATTAGTTGTAGTTATCAGTATTTATACATTAAATATTATGCAAAAGTGATATGATATACCGATATCCATGACCTGCTTCACATCAAATTTTAATCCTTTTGAAAGTACTAAATCCAGCGTGTGTCCTTCGTCGTGTGTGGGCTGGTTTACGTACCAACTGTAGATTAAAGAGGTGAAGTAGTTCATTAATTCTCTTTTGGGTCACATTGGTTTTCCACATTATTATAAGAGAATTCCTCAGTAAAAGACGCATTGTATTTAGACGGTCTATAAATGGTCAAAACAAGAGACTGGGACACTACTTTGATAAAAACAGCAAGATACTCAAAATATGTGAAAGTACCGAAAATGGCATTTTTATAGTTTAATGGGCTGAAGTAAATCTTTGCTAAACCTTCTTTTTTGCCTATGGCGAAACAAATGAGCAAAGCTGTAATTCGGAGGAGCTGCTTCAGTTAACAATGCCGCACTATCTGAGCCGAGCCACATTTCACTTAATGTAAGAAAGTACATTTTCCTATCACTGATATGATCATTAATGTAAAAAGTCTTACTGGTTAATGTTCTAATATTTAATAAAGCCATATTTAAGGTCTCCAAAGAGCAGAGCTGAGTTGGGGTGTTACGACAGCTTGAAATGGTAACCGTTATTTGTGTTAATGACAATTTGTGCAACTTTAATAGTTAATCTATAATCTGTTATTATAGTTCTAATATGAGGCACATCAGTGGGTGAAATGCTAATTAAATTATTCACATTTATACATCTTTGTCTGGGTTTTTTTAGTTAAACAATGTTTTGTTATTCTAGTGCTAATACAGCTACAGAATTATCAAATCCTAACATGGCATTATAGAAAACATTAGGACTAAAATTACATAGACAGGGAAGACAGATTACCTTCCAAATACTGTCAGAGAGGACCCAGGCGCAGAATCTGTTGGGATGCAGACTCTCTGAAGAAACATGGCCTTTCCTAGAAAAGGTCCCAGTTGTCCATGATTTTGATGTTTTGTCTCCTGCAGAAGCATCTCAACCAGCTGTTCAATGAGAGCAGATGACTGTAGGTTTCATCTGACCTTCTCACTAATGGCAGAGGACCTGAAATGATGATGGGTCCTTTCTTTTGTGGCTTGGATTAAAGCTGCGAAGTTCATCTTTAGGATCTTCAACTGTCAAAATCACATGTTGTTTACTCCCGCATGGAAGCGGAGCAGAAAGGGTCAAAGTGGTTGTGGATTTCGACACTTGCCTGAGTCCCTCAGAGGTGATTTAGCATTGAGCCCCTGCCTGCAATGCTGGAAAATACAAATTCCATCATCACTGTTGCTTCAAGAAGGAGCAGGGGTAAAGGTCACTTGGAGTAGGGAGCAAGCAGCATGGCATGGGGTTGATGTTGCCGCATCTGGATGAGTTGCGGTGACCTCAGCCGCTGAGGGGATCTTGTTTCGCAGGCAAGCCTTCAGATCCATGAGGTGTGTCTGTCTGGCAAGGAGTTGTTGAATCTGAATCTCAAGAGCCTGGATTTCTTTGTCTATACACTGCAGCTCACAGTCAGCCATCTACTTCTTCCGCTTTATGTCCTAGGTGAGAGAGAGAGTGTGTGCTGCACACACAGCTGCACTATTAAAATCTAGAATTATAAAATCACACAGATTTTTATTGCATTAATATTTTATTATCCCATGACTAACCTCTGCTCACAAAATAATATAGTTTTATATTTGACTTCTTTTAATAATCTTAACCTTAATCTTAATATTTCACCAAGACAATGTAGACCTTAGAGGGACACACTCTTTGAGTGGCCGTTGGCTGTCAGAAGTGGTGTACCAGCCATAAAAAGCGCTCACAGAGCTGTTAGGCAGGGTGCACAAACGCAACACTTAAAGAGTACTTTGACTGCTTGTCACCACTGCTAAAGACCATCCCTGGTAAGTGGCCGGTTGCGTGCCTCAAATGTGCTGATGGAGTCTGGGCGAGCTGGGTGAGCAGTGTGAAGCTTGTCGAAGAACAGCTGAGGAAGGCAGTAGTGGGTTCTGCTGCTAAATAAACTTTTTTTGGGATAATTACTACAAGTTTGTCACAGAGTGCTAAATCAATGGCTCCTTCTTCTGAATGCTATACCTTGAATATCCATTATTGGAATTAGGAAGCTCAATCACCAGCTGCACAAAAATGAAAACTCAAAATGGGAAAAAAATTAAATAAATAACCAGGATGCAATTTACCCATACCCAATACACGAACACTGAATAATTCACACTGAAGAAAATGAAGAAGGCTGCCGTTTTCATTCTGGCTTGTAAGTAATATGCTAAATGGATGGATGAAGATTTATGCTATGCAGGCATCTGACTTTTGTTTTGATGTGAATTACTGGTTAGTCTAGTTATCTGACTGTCATCCTGGGAAAAACCAAAGCATTTACAAACAGCAGAACTAATCCCACCTGCTCTAAATACTTTGTCTTCTGGTCCTCGCTCCTTTAATGTTTTAAGTGTCATAGTCAAAAAACTGGAGTGGGGAGGTGCATCTTTTAATGCCATAACTGGAGGCTGGAGCAAAACGGAAAACTAAGATGAGAGCAAAAAAAGTGCATTCTACCAACTGAGCCTTGCATTTACCTTGAGCTTCACCAAACTTTCTCTTTCCATTTTGTAACATATTTGTGCCTCTTTCCTAGTCCAGGATAAAACCAAATCTTCCGTCATCCATCAACCTTTTTGGGTTACGCTGCTGTTTGGCCCATCAATCAGTTCTGCATAAAGCATGCTGTCAGCACAGCGCAAAGCATTGAGTTACCAAATCTTGTATAAGGGGCTTTAAAAAGCTACATAAATTTGTAAATAAAGTTTGTTAACTTTTTAGAGCTAAAGATAGTGTTTAAGTGTTCACGGTCAAGGATCAAAAACTATTTGAACCTCTGGCAACAATAACGATCTGTTGGAGCTCAACAAGGCCCAATCAGAAGACATCTTAGACGAAGAGCTGTTGGTGCTCATGAAGTAAATACATGCTATAAATGCATTGTAAAAGACCTGGGCCTCTCTCAATTCACAGTCACGTAGACAATATAAAAATAAAAAGAGGAATACTGTACCAGTACTAGGAGTACAATGAAAAGACATGACAGCTTACTAACAATCGAACAGGCACAACTAAGAATCTACAAGTTCCTTTAGTACTTGATAATATTAGTGTCCATGTGTCTATAATAAGAAAAACACTAAACAAGAATAGTGTTTATAGGAAGTTACCACACAGAATACCATCTGCCTCAAGTGTTATAAATAACACATGGATATTACACATCACTACAGGGGGAAAGATCTATGAACAGATGAGAGTGAATAGAACTTTGTGTTTAAAGTACAAAAGGTTGTGTTTATAAACCACTATGAACCAGCACTGAACAGCTGTTGGGAGTCTGCTTTGCTTTCGTTCAGAGGACACTGAATTGTAAGTTGTATAAAAAAAATATACAGAATAATATGATCTTTGACTATGATGTGAATCAAAAAAACAGTTTAATCATGCTTTACAATAAACCTACTGTATCCCAACACAGGAAGCAATCAGCAGTAGCATTTCCTAAAGAGAAGACATTTTGCATTTTAAATGGATAAATCCTTCCTTTACAAATTAATGCTATGGCATAAACTGGAACAAGGTATTCATGAAAGATATATCAGAAACAAACATGAGTTCAAACAGTTATTTAATGATGAATATGACATAATATCTCATAAACAATGTGCAGATCTGATCTACAGGTCTAGAAAGCACTTATTTGAGGTTATTGCTACTAAACAACATTCCATAGTATTTAAATCTAAATGTAAAGGGTTCACATACAATAATCTGAATATTTAAACCATTCAAGTTATAGCAGTGTATAAACTTGTATGTGCTTTGTACTTAATTACACAATGTGTATTATTATGGTTTTGATGAAGAGAAATGTATATTGCGTTTTCGGCAGACATGGAAATGACAAGTTCTCTGTACTCTGTACACATGACAGCTACATAGAATTACATTTTTGGAGCTATAATTAAGAAATTTAGATAAATTCAAAATGTCTGTAAACGTTTCTCAAAGCAGTAGGTGTTTATTTATTTCTGTTTTATTCTTATCCACTATCTCTGGGTACACCATTTTTGCTCATTAGAATCTCACCAAGACATATATCAACAGAATCCCTGACAGGTTATGGGAAATTAATGTCTATATCTATAAGAATCTGAAACCTCATCTAGGTCCTTGCTTCTGTAAAGTGGTCAAAATCTTGAAGGCACTGACAAAGTGATTGGCATCAAAAGGTGCATTTAAGGACATAGAGGAACAGTGTGAATAGAACATCTTAGTTAATATTTGAACAACAGAAATACATGAAGAAAGTAGCTTCCTCATTTTTATATTTTCCTCTCTGTCTGCAGAATGCTGCATACCTTGACATTAATAAGTATATAAACATATACTAAAGCTGGTCCTTTTTATATATTTGAATTTTTTTGTGACTGTAACATCTACAAATAAATTTGCTTCATTCCATATTCATTGTATTTGTATAATAAATACCTCCATTATCTCTTTATTTCAGTTACCCTGTAATTATACAGAGTACAGCAAAAATCGTTATGTTACAGCTATGAATAATCTCTAGCATCTTATCTACTTTTTCTAAAGAATTTGCTTTGCGAGGATATCCAAGAAGCTACACAATAATGGCAGACTCTTTATTCTTTAAGAACTGGATGTCCTCCAGCTAAGTAGTGATTTGCTGTTTATGAAGGTTATGAGGCAATCAGGAAGCCAATGTCTCAATAAGATCACAATCCATCCTGAAATTTATGGATCAGCGTAAAGGGTTGAACCAGCCTTGCACTAAAGTTTCACACAGCAATATTTCTGGAGAAGGATCATCTTGGACATTACCTTTAAAGATGTAGAGCTTGTCTAAACCTGCTGCTGAAAAGATTTACTCTAAAGTGACAGCTTGCTTAAATATATATTTCATAAAGAGTCAAATCTCCTGGCAAAATGCAGCAAGGACTTGGAGATTTACTTTCTATTTCTATTCCAGTTCAATTTAATTTATTTAGTATACTTTCCACTGACCACCTCAAATCACTGTACATCATTACAAAGATAATAAAGTGAAAATTCAAAACGACATTAAATAAAAGAAAATGACAAGCAGTAAAAAAAAACACACAATAAGTACATACAAAATGCTTATATTTAAGGTCTGTAAAGCTCTGAATGGGAATAATACAATTTAAAAGCAAATTGCAAATATATTAAGGCCAACTGAAATGGAAAAGAGGAAAACAAAACAAACATGTCTACACTGACTTTAGAAAAAAAAAATCATTTCTGGGGTCTGCAGTCATTAGGAAACAGTAAACTAAATCTTTGTGACCCAAACCAAATGGCCATCAAAACCCTTACAGGGTATGCTTGAATATGGAATCTATTATTCATGATTATGTTTGAATACACCAAAGACATGCTGCTGCATCATACTGTCTCCCATCCATTTTTTAAGCTCAGAAATGATGACTATGATAGATAGATAGATAGATAGATAGATAGATAGATAGATAGATAGATAGATAGATAGATAGATAGATAGATAGATAGATAATACTTTATTAGTGCTCAATGGGAAATTACAATTTTACAGAAGCTCCAAATGAATAAATAAATAAGAGAGAGAGAAACAGAGCCTCTGTAAAGGTTGCCAGAAATGTTTCCTCTGAAATACTGTATGCACATACAGTACACACACATGCATGGTTCATTCACTAAGTGCATGTGGCAAAATTTTGAGAGAAAATTAAAGTTTCCATCTTTGTATCACTAAAAATTATATACAACAGTCCGATAGTCAGTGTAAATTAACTGGAGGCTACGTGATAGGTACTGTTGCTGTTTCTGCGATTTCACTTACTGGTGCAGAGCACTGGTTTCACTTTCAAGTTCAGCAGCACTCTAATAATCATTCATGCATAAATATGGACGTAAAGTCTGGACAGCACTGTCAGCTGTCCGGGCTTTTTTCCATTAAACACATTTGTTTTTACTGTTAACAAAATCCTTAAAGCCACACTATTAGTTTTGCATTCAAACACTGCTGCTTAACTAAGAATAGAATAACATTTGTTTCAATTGAAAAGTTACTGTTAAGGAGAATGCAGTTTGTTACTGAACATATTCTTCCAGAATTGTGTTATCTATACAAGGGCAAAAGAAAATTCACTAAAGAATGGATGGATGAAACAACTGAAATCAATCCAACATCAATCAGATCAGGATGGAGGGAGGGACAGCGTGAACGTTACTGAGAGAATAAAACTGAAGAAAAGCTAACTTTAACAAATACCATAAATTTACACCTGACGCTGTTAGTTTTCAAATAATATTGCAGTGCGATTATGTACTGTATATATAATGTATAATATAATATAATATATAATATAATAGTGTTATGATGTTTTCTGATTGGTACTATTCAGGTCATAAAATGTCACGTTTGTTTGTCTCTTTCTTTTTTTCCCCGGTGCTGTGTTGACATCATGGACCAGAAGGCATGAGCTTATTCAAAGTAAGCAGGAGCATGCGGGTGGCCAGTTGCTGTGTGCTAAAACATGCTTGACCTGGCGGTGATGAATGCACATGTACTGTACAAGGCATGCACGAGGCCTCTGAGAAAAGAAGAGTGCTCTTGGATCACCTTGCAGAGGAGCTTCGTCGCTGCTTCTTACAAGTAAAGACAATGGAAAAAGAAAAAGAGGATGCAACATCGACAAGCTTCTGTTCCAAGACAGCCGCTTCCACCAGGAAAGCAAACTCGGTCCGTGTCAGGTGCCCCTTCAATGTAATAGCAACCACAGCATAGAGAGAAGTGTGTACATTGCAACAGGTACACATGTCATAAATGTAGAAAGGACGGTCCTCAGATGTGTGGAAACTGTTAACATTTGAATATGATGATTGTACATAGCGTGGAACTGACCTCTCTGTACTATTCTGTCCTCTGCATCTTCTGGAGTACAAAAGAAACAGCACCATGCACCAAAATGTGGAGACTGGGCAAGATCAAGAAAAAAAAATGCGGTCACTGATTACAACCACAAGAAGGCATGCGAATGAATATGAATAATATGAATAATGTTGCATCAGTGCCACAATGTTTTCTGAACTGTACTATACATGTCATAAAATGAATTATTCCAAATATCATATATACCTATGTCTCTGTTTTTTTGTCAGGGTGGCTTTGACATCATGGACCATAAGGTGAATACTAATTCAGCGTGAGCAGAAACACTCAAGAATAAAACTGAACAAAAAAAATTCAAGTGGCAATGAGATTCAAAGAAGGCAGATTCACCAATGTATCATGATCATGACTAAGAGAATAAAAGTGAGAAAAAAAATGCTAACTTTTACAAGTACCATATATTTTCACCATCTGTTACAGGTTCAAATCAAATGTACTGTATGTTTTTATTATATAATAGTAACTAGCAAAATACCCGCGCTTCGCAGCGGAGAAGTAGTGTGTTAAAGAGGTTATGAAAAAAAAAAGGAAACATTTTAAAAATAACGTAACATGATTGTCAATGTAATTGTGTTGTCATTGTTATAAGTGTTGCTGTCTTTTATATATATATATATATATATATATATATATATATATATGTGTGTGTGTATATGTATATGTGTGTGTTTATGTATGTGTGTATATATATGTTGATATGTGTACATATATATATATATATATATATATACATATATATATATATATATGTATATATATGTGGATGTGTATATGTATATATATGTAGATATGTGTATATGTAGATATGTATATATATGTATATGAATATATATGTTTATGTGTGTGTGTATATTATATATATATTATATATATAAAAGACAGCAACACTTCTAACAATGACAACACAATTACATTGACAATCATGTTACGTTATTTTTAAAATGTTTCCTTTTTTTTTTCATAACCTCTTTAACACACTACTTCTCCGCTGCGAAGCGCGGGTATTTTGCTAGTATATATATATGTGTGTGTGTGTATGTATATGTGTGTGTTTATGTATGTGTGTATATATATGTTGATATGTGTATATATATATATATATATATATATATATGTATATATATGTGGATGTGTATATGTATATATATGTATATGTCTATATATGTTTATGTGTGTGTGTATATTATATATATATATATATATATATATATATATATAAAAGACAGCAACACGTATAACAATGACAACACAATTACATTGACAATCATGTTACGTTATTTTTAAAATGTTTCCTTTTTTTTTTCATAACCTCTTTAACACACTACTTCTCCGCTGCGAAGCGCAGGTATTTTGCTAGTATATATATATATATATATATATACATACATATACACACATACATGCAGTTTCAATAACATAGAAATCAATATAAACAACATTAACATCATTATCATATGAGAATATGAAGTAATATATAAGAAGCACTTTTCATATAAATATAAATTATTAAACAGTAAAATCTTCTTCTGTAATTTGCTACCGTGGCTATTTGTTTGTCTGTCCAGGATTTTAAATCACCTGTAGCTCGCAAACCGTTTCACCTATTGACTTGAAATCTGGTACACATCTAGTATGTCACGTCTACTATCCGCTTTATGGGTGATGATTGTATTACTCTTTTTATCTTTATTTTATTTTATTGTAGAATCAACTCCTATCTGCGCACACCAGGGCGGCCGTGGGCGGATGCATATGGTGTATTCACTCCATGTTATCGTGCATTGGGCTGTCACTGGTATTTTGATAAAAGAATTTGAACAACATAAAAGAAGCGTATAAATTATTAAACAGTAAAACATTAACATTTAAGAAGTAAAGTTACATTACGTACTACTGCAGTGCCTTCGGGTATACCTCATTTTTTGTTTGCCCATTACATGCTTAAATGTATACATTTTTTGGTGTACCTACCCGAGAACACGCGACATATAACCGAGCGTGGGAGAAGCATGGATTTTAAACACGCGTTGAGTTCATCTGCTGGTCTCCCTCGTGGAATAACTGGTAATGTTTGACTAAAATCTACAGCGAGTAAAACGACATTACCTCCTATTTTTTTTTTTACGATCTCTGAGATCTTGCTTTTTTCGGTTCAAGGCTTCATAAGCTCTTTTATGTTGTATGGTGTACTTATCCCAAACCATCATCTTTGAATGTTGCAAGACTTTCGCCTTGTATGTAGATCGGGGTAATTACATTCATTGCATTCCTAATCTGAATCACAATCTGATTGTATGGGTGGTTACCTGGCACTGTAGGGTTGCCACCCGTCCTTTAAAATACGGAATCGTGCCGCATTTGAGAATGAAATTGCGCATCCCGTTTTGAATCAATACGGGACGGGATTTGTCCTGTATTTTTTTTATCATTTTTTTTAAAGCAGCGTCTCATGCAAATCATCCCACACGCATTTTATGAAGATGCCTCCTTTCCTACTTTTGATTGGGTAATACTTGATGTCATCGTTAGTTTGATTGGTCTTTTTAACTGTCCAGTGAGGAGGGCGGGTCTTTTAAGTAGAGTCTGCAAACTGTTGGCACTGAGATGTGGCACCCGCTGCAGTATGCGTCCCTTATTTTTTTGTATTAAAAGTGGTAACCCTACCTGGCAGGTAACACTTATGTTTGGTCATGAAGTCGTCTAAAATCCGCCACGTGCCCTCTTTTAATTGCGAGAAGCAGATATATATAGCCAAATTCTCGCGCTTCGTTGCGGTGAAGTACTGCTTTAAATTTTTTAAGAAGAAAAGAAAACCTTTTTAAACGGATCAAAAATATACCAATAACAATTTGTTAAGGATCTGTTTTTTTGTGAACCTCGCTTTTCACAGCTGTCACGCTACGGCGTGTGTTTCGTTTATTTGACAGTATGTAGATCGTGGTAATTACATTCATGGCATTTGTTTTCTGAATCACAATCTGACTGTATGGGTGGTTACCTGCCAGGTTACGCTTGTGGTTGGTCAGGAAGTCGCCTTACATCCGCCACGTGCCCTCTTTCTGTTCCCAGAAGCTGATCATAGAATGGTTTTAATAGTTTACTTTCAAATAATGCAAAGAGTATGTGACACGTGTTTCTCCCTAATTCTGGGCTCATCAGGCATACACACTCACTGCATCACCTCTCGTGAATCGAATCTCTATCGTCAGCGCCAGAGTTGAAGCCCCTAACGTTGCGGTCAGCAAGTCGGCTAACATCCGCCATGTGCCGTCTTTCAGTTGCGAGAAGCAGATCATAGAATGGTTGAAACTGTTGCCCCTAACGTTGCGCCACGGCGTGTGGTTCGTTTATACCTCGTGTCTTCTCATTAAACTTTTATCTCGTGAATATGTCATTGCAATCCGCAGCGGGAGCGTTTCTATAAACTTAATTTAAACTTACGTTTTACACCGTGCTTTGTTTCCCTTATGAACATGCTTGTATGCTTCACTCGCTCCCTTCTCAATTGTTTAATGAATTTTTTGCTCTTTGCTGTTTGCGGCTCTTCCTTCATTTCTCCCTACTGCGTTCTTTTATCTCGCGAATATGTTATTGCAATCCTTAACGGGAGCGTTTCAATAAACTTAATTTAAACTTACGTTTTACACGGTGCTTTGTTTCCCTTATGAAGATGCTTGTATGCTTCACTCGCTCCCTTCTCAATTGTTTAATGAATTTTTTGTTCTTCGCTGTTTGCGGCTCTTACTTCATTTCACCCTACTGCATTCACAGTCTTTTCACGTGATTACGTGGGAGGCGTGATGACGTGACACTCAACTCTGCCTCCCACGGCCATCAAGCTGCCGTCCATTACAGTATATTGTCAAAAAAGAGGTTCCAGTTATGACCATTACGCGTTGAATTTCGAATTGAAACCGGCCTAACTTTTGTAAGTAAGCTATAAGGAATTAGCCTGCCAAATTTTAGCCTTCCACCTACACGGGAAGTTGGACAATTAGTGATGAGTGAGTCAGTCAGTCAGTCAGTGAGTCAGTGAGGGCTTTGCCTTTTATTAATTAGTATAGATAAAAACAGCAGCTCACTACTCAAAATGGTAACTGGTGGACCTGGGAATGGAACCTGCAACCTCTTGATTATGAGTCAGCAACTCTTACCGCTGCACCACCCAAGCGGTCATGTTATTGATTTACCCTAAGGCAACTTCTTTTGCATCTTGAATTAAAGCACATTTGTTTTGTTATACTTGTACCTTTTTTGAAAGTGTTTATTTGATATTTGGACTTCAGTCTTCACACATTGTACACTTCATGTCTACATTTTGTCCATTATTACTAAAACAAGAAAAAAGTTTCTGTTTTAGCGATATGTTTACATAGATGATTGTAAACACGGAACATACATGAAATGTATGTATGAAAAACGTTTCTGTGTTAGCAATGTATTTACATAGATCGTTGTAGACACGGAACACACATGAAATTCATGTATTCTAAATGACGATATATTATTTACCCTCTACAATTCTAGGCAACTCACTCCCAGATAAACCACCTGAGCACTGAGAATCTTCTTTGTGACTTGAGTTACGGCATTTGGGGGGGGGGATGGCGGTGATGGGGGGTGTGATGGGATAGCAGGCTGCTTGCTGCTTGTGCTGATCGACACATTTGCAACACAAAAGACGCTGACGGAGATGTGCAAAGGGATTTAAGGTGGGTCCGGGATTACAAGTTTTTTCGTAGGCTTCAGTAATACTAGTGTTAATGAGCTATGTGTTTTCAAAAGAACTCCCTGTCCCAGTTGACATTTCTAGGTTTGAGGACTTTTTTGAGAGTGTTGGCCACAGAAGTGATTTTGAGTTTGAGGCATCGGTCTATTTGAAGTAATCAATTAACCCATGTGTGCAGTGACAGAGGCTGTGGCTTTTGATTCTGTACCCAACCCAAAAATGGCATTAGTTCTTGTTTTAACCCATTAACTGCCAGGTTTGTTTCTGAATATTTTTTTTTACTTTATTTCTCTCCATCTACATCCAAATAGTAAGATAAACATCTGTTTTCAATTACAGCACCAGAATTTTTTCTGAAATTTCAAATTTTAGTTTGATCCTCATCTATCTGATTTAGTCCGATTTTAGTCCAATCCCCATCTATTTTTGATGCCATTCTTCAAAGCATTCCATGTGTATTCCAACATCACATCTACAGCATTGTTTTCTTGCATTTTTCTTACACACTGCACATTTTCTCTATTTGCCCATTTCTGTGCTCAACACACTGCATGCACAAGGTCACTTTAAGTTCCCTTTCACAGGCAACATCCTTCTGGAGCACGTGAACATCCTGTTTTTCTATGTGACTGACAGATGGCGTTACTAGGCGGGTTAAAGTACATGATCCACAAATGGGGATCACGCCAGTTAATGAGTTAAGTAGTATTTCAATTCCCTCCAATGCAAAAATGACATTTTTGTGATATTAAGGCCAAAAAACTGGCCTTATACTATTATAAACCATATTAAATTTTCCCACATGACTTTGTGAGACTAAAAGTGTCTTCATGCAAAATATATACAAGTTTGATGGATGGTGAGATGGAAGGTGTTTGAATGGCTTTCATCTTACCATGCCATTCCATGAGAGCCACAGCCTATTCAGGAGCTTTAGTGTCTTTAGGCAGGAATCAAACCTTAAAGGAGCAACATTATTATTTTTGGCATGTTAGCATGTGAGAATAAAACAGACAAATTCCCACCACATACGCTAATATAGACAGTGACTGTGCCCATTCACTGTACCATGGTGGTCATTCAAGGCAAGCAAAACATTTAAATATTTATGATTATCTTTTTCCTACACCAAAACAGAAATATTACATATCTGATTTTAACTTCTTCATCTGTTTCTGCTTATTCTTATTGCCCTTGTCTTACTGCCTTTTCAAGGCTCTTCAAATCACTGTGGAGGCTAAGCTTGTATAATATTCAGAGAAAAAAAAAGAGGTCCTTGTTGGGCTGTGCTTGGAAGGAACTGCTGCATTTATGTAAAAATGTCTCTTTAAAAAGTCACAGGTGCACCTGAAATTTTTGGGATTTTGTTTTAAGCTGAAGGCCCAATTTTATTCAGCCAATGATTATTAATGTTTTTTTGTAAGCAGTTCTTTACAAACTGCAACTGCTGCAAAATACCAGCTTGAAACTCTATTGAATGTCTGTTTTTACTTTGCTGGTGGACACCCTTGGTGTCTCAAATGACCACTTAATTTGGACTTTCTCTTTCCTGAACAATCTGTGTAATGGGCGTATTACATTTCAACTACTACTACTAACTTTGCTTCACTGGGATCAGCACAGCTATTTTACAGAATATGACACATATTCTTGGCAACAATTTGACTACTTATATGTTAGGAGGGTGGGCAGAGAAATTACTGCATAGGAAAACAGCCAGAAAACACAATGGATATTTTATGTACAGACCTGCTTCTCAAGAACAAAAAAAAGTTTTAGCATTTGCTTTATTGCACATGAGAATCCTTTGCCACATTGTCTCAAAGTTTGCCATATGCCATCTTTCAAACTTCTTTCTTGTAAGTATGTTCTTTCTGGATGCTCTTCAAGTGAATCAGCAGATGTCAAGTACTGCAGAAATTGGTATTCTCTGGACGGATTCTTTAATTTTAACTGTGGATCTAACTTTTTTTTCTTGTTCCTATAAACTGTCAAATTTGTAACTTATATTGAGATGTTAACTCTTTACTTAAATTTTAAACATGTAAACTATTTGGATCTGAGATAGGGTGTTGGAGTTCTGCTGATCACATGCAACCTTAGGAGTTAAGTGCTTTTGCCGCGAGTAGCTACAGCATGCCACTAGTTCAGGGGTCTCCAACTCCAGTCCTGCAGGTTTTCATTCTAACCGTTTTCATAATTAGTGACCAGATTTTGCTGCTAATTAACTCTGCCTTAATTTTAATTGATGCATAACTTAAGACTCAGGCCCCTTAATTATTTCTTTTCTCCTTAATTAGCAACCAAACAATATTAAGACACAAAATGTACCAACACATAAACAACAACCTGTGTCCGTCATGCAATAATTGAAAATAAAGAAAGGTGAAGGCCTCAATAATGTTGATCTGCTCAGGTCCACAAAACATTTTGACATAGCTCTTAAAAAAGAAAATCAACAGTTTTGGAAATGACTGCCATGGCAGAATGAGCGCCATGGAATTAAATAACGGGTTTAAATAGCAACGAGAATTTGCTTCAAATTAAGAAACTGAAGGAAGTGAAGTTGACTGGAGTTTGAGGCCCCAACTTAGTTGGACATCTGTTGGCTCACTTCACATCAAATTTATGTTTAAGTGCTGTTTAAGGAAAAAACAATCAATTCAGCGGTCAGAGTTTCAAGAAAAGTCAATTAAAATAAAGGTAAATATTTAATTAGTGGAAAAAACTGGTCACTAATTAATAAAAGAGTTAGAATGAAAACTTGCAGCCACAGTAGCTCTCCAGGGGTCTCATGTATAAATGGTGCATACGCACAAAAATGTTGTGTATGAATGTTTCCACATTCAAATTTCCACGGTAGCTCATACCCTGGCGTACGCAAGTTCTCCGCTCTGTTTTGCAACCTGGCAGTACCCAGCGTCAAAGCAGTGCTACTGTTCCAGTGTGGTTTCCCTTTCTTTTTTAGATCCACATCCCTGATGTGGCTTTATAAATACACTGAAATTAACCGCATATTATTTATTAGTTTAATGCATCTGATTGTAATTAACCTGTAACAATATAATGGTCCACAGAATGGTCAAACTATTCTAAATACAATAGCTGCTTTAGCGTTGTTACTCTCACTGCATCTTCTTCTTCTCCTTTCAGCTGCTCCCATTAGGGTTGCCACAGCGGATCATCTTTTCCCATATTACTCTCACTGCACCACTCGGAGTATTTATATCCCTGTATCTGAGTGGGGAATCATTGCTTCAGAGCCTTTTCTCACCGTTCAGAAACAGTTTCATCCCAAGAACTATAAACGCACTCAATCAGTCCATCAAGTGCTCCTTGTAGAACGCTTTGTACTTATAAGTACAATTACCTCACTGTAAACTTGTGATACAGTTATAATATTGCACAACCTGAGCCACTTTATAAAGCGCGTATTTACATATGATGACAATATCATTTTTAAGATGAAATGCAGCAAAATATGTTTATTATATTATACAGATAAAACTTTAACTTAATTTAAATTATCTATATTGTTAATAAATAAACATGTGAGGACACGGTGTTGCAGTGCTAGCAAGGAGCTACCACTCAGTTCACGGATTGTTCCTGCCTCACGCTGTATTCTTACTGGGACTGGCGCGACACTGGATGGATAGACTAATTTAACATGTACTACGAAGATATTTCAATGTTCCTTAAAAGTTTTGATGAATCGGCGTTCTAAGCTTACAGATGAATTGAGACAGTACTGCTGCAATTAATTATTTCATCGAAAGCCGCGCATGGTGCAGCAAGCATCCTGCATGAGGCATGAACAATCACTGCGCCACCGTGTTTCCATGCTTAATAACATTCTTTAACTCCTATCATCATGAAAATGATATCAAGTATACATCTCAGTATTTTAATTATTCAGAGAGCTGTAATATCACACATGTAATGGATTCTGTGTCCTGTCGGAGGAAGAGAAAGCCCGGAAACACGTAGTGATTCACACACATACAGCACATAGAAGATCAAATACAAAACAAAGCATTTAACGTACTACTTTAGTTATAATGGTATTTGAGAAACTAGTAAATTAAACGATTTTAAGATGAAGTTTATGATGTTCTAATTTAATGACAAAATAAACTACGTGATTAAAGTGGAAATTTCTAGATTAAAGTTAACATTTCGTGCTTTTTTTCCACAGTGTGCCTATTTTTTTTCCTCTGTACCCTAATAAGCTTTCATATGACACTCAGACTCGCCTTTTCACAGCGACTTTGATATGTGACAACTTCTTTTTTATTTCGGGCACTGTGTGACTTTGTGAACTTGAGCTTTCGAGTTTCTCTGCTACACTATGTCACTCGATCAACTTCCTTTTGTTGTTTATACCACTGTTTAAACCAACAAATAGTACATTTTTCCTTGCCTCCACTTGGTATTCACTGAAATTCTTCTATTTTCCCCCGTGCTTTTACCATTGCCTTTTCAGTGAACGCTGAACTTAAGGGCTATTTATATTGATTTGCATATTCAAAGAGGCGTAATTCTGGGAGGAGATGGGGCGGGACAGCAGGCGCATGCACGTGCGTTACTTTTCATGCTGACCGGGATTTATGTAGCGAAGAATGTGGAAGTTGCACGAACTTCTCCCAGCTCATGCCTTGATTGATTATCTGGGATTGAAGTGGAGTCCTAGAGTGGAAATAATAGATTGTTATTTGGAACACACATTTCATGTGTGTTCCTTTTCTACAGTAATCTGTGTGAACACATTTTTAAAACAGAAATGATTTTCATATTCAAGCAGTAAATGACAAAATGTAGGCATAAACTATATAATGTATGAAGCCTGAATTCCAAATATCAAAGAAACACTTTCACAAAAGGTACAAATATAATAGAACATGTGCGCTTTTATTCAAAAACTAGCAAAATACCCGCGCTTCGCAGCGGAGAAGTAGTGTGTTAAAGAGGTTATGAAAAAGTAAAGGAAACATTTTAAAAATAACGTAACATGATTGTCAATGTAATTGTGTTGTCATTGTTATGAGTGTTGCTGTCATATATATATATACATACATATACACATATACTATATATTATATATATATATATATATATATATTATATATATATATATATATACATATATTTTATATATATATACACATATTATATATATATATACATATGTGTGTGTGTATATATATATATACTAGCAAAATACCCGCGCTTCGCAGCGGAGAAGTAGTGTGTTAAAGAGGTTATGAAAAAAAAAGGAAACATTTTAAAAATAACGTAACATGATTGTCAATGTAATTGTGTTGTCATTGTTATGAGTGTTGCTGTGTTTTATATATATAAAATACACACACATATAAACATATATATACATATACACACATATATACATATCTACATATATATATATATATATATATATATACATATACACATCCACATATCAACATATATATATACACATATATACACACACACACGCTTTATGGGTGATGATTGTTTTACTCTTTTTTATCTTTATTTTATTTTATTGTAGAATCAACTCCTATCTGCGCACAACAGGGCAGCCGTGGGCGGATGCGTATGGTGTATTCAGTCCATGTTATCGTGCATTGCGCTGTCAGTGGTATTTTGATAAAAGAATTTGAACAACATATAAGAAGCGTATAAATTATTAAACAGTAAAACATTAACATTTAAGAAGTAAAGTTACATTAAGTACTACTGCAGTGCCTTCGGGTATACCTCATTTTTTGTTTGCCCATTACATGCTTAAATGTATACATTTTTTGGTGCACCTACCCGAGAACACGCAACATATAACCGAGCGTGGGAGAAGCATGGATTTTAAACACGCGTTGAGTTCATCTGCTGGTCTCCCTCGTGGAATAACTGGTAATGTTTGACTAAAATCTACAGCGAGTAAAACGACATTACCTCCTATTTTTTTTTTTACGATCTCTGAGATATTGCTTTTTTCGGTTCAAGGCTTCATAAGCTCTTTTATGTTGTATGGTGTACTTCTCCCAAACCATCATCTTTGAATGTTGCAAGACTTTCGCCTTGTATGTAGATCGGGGTAATTACATTCATTGCATTCCTAGTGTGAATCACAATCTGATTGTATGGGTGGTTACCTGGCACTGTAGGGTTGCCACCCGTCCTTTAAAATACGGAATCGTGCCGCGTTTGAGAATGAAATTGCGCGTCCCGTTTTGAATCAATACTGGACGGGATTTATCCCGTATTTTTTTTATCATTTTTTTTTTAAAGCAGCGTCTCATGCAAATCATCCCACACGCATTTTATGAAGATGCCTCCTTTCCTACTTTTGATTGGGTAATACTTGATGTCATCGTTAGTTTGATTGGTGTTTTTAACTGTCCAGTGAGGAGGGCGTGTCTTTTAAGTACAGTCTGCAAAGTGTTGTCACTGAGATGTGGCGTCAGCGCCATAGTTGAAGCCCCTAACGTTGCGGTCAGCAAGTCGGCTAACATCCGCCATGTGCCGTCTTTCAGTTGCGAGAAGCAGATCATAGAATGGTTGAAACTGTTGCCCCTAACGTTGCGCCACGGCGTGTGGTTCGTTTATACCTCGTGTCTTCTCATTAAACTTTTATCTCGCGAATATGTTATTGCAATCCGCAGCGGGAGCGTTTCTATAAACTTAATTTAAACTTACGTTTTACACCGTGCTTTGTTTCCCTTATGAACATGCTTGTATGCTTAACTCGCTCCGTTCTCAATTGTTTAATTAATTTTTTGCTCTTCGCTGTTTGCGGCTGTTCCTCCATTTCCCCCTACTTCGTTCTTTTATCTCGCGAATATGTTATTGCAATCCTTAACGGGAGCGTTTCAATAAACTGATTGAAAATAGTTTTGCATTTACCTTTTTAGTAAAAGGCGAGCTTTTAAGCCTGAGAAATCACCCCGTAAATGCACACGTTTAATTGGACATGTGTTAATATGTATGGTTACACAGTATTAAAAGACAGTGAACAACGTCAGTTACCTTTCTTCCCGCGTTTGATAAAAGGTGAGCTTTTAAGCCTGAGAAATCACCCCGTAAATGCACACGTTTAATTGCACATGTGTTAATATGTATGCTTACACAGTATTAAAAGACAGTCAAAAATTAACGTCATTTACCTTCGTTCCCGCGTGTGACTCGTGCTGTAAATGTCTTCCTTGTTTTTAGTTCACGTGATTACGTAGGAGGCGTGATGACGCGATACGTGACTCCGCCTCCTCCATTACAGTGTATGGACAAAAAATATGTTCCAGTTATGACCATTACGCTTTGAATTTCGAAATGAAACCTGCCTAACTTTTGTAAGTAAGCTGTAAGGAATGAGCCTGCCAAATTTCAGCCTTCCACCTACACGGGAAGTTGGAGAATTAGTGATGAGTCAGTCAGTCAGTCAGTCAGTGAGGGCTTTGCCTTTTATTATTATAGATATAACTGCAGGAAGCATGCATGCGTGTGACATTGACACATATTTATTATTGCTGCCGCCGTGGCGCAACAGTATCAGCTGCTGACTGGGCATCGAAAGGTCACGAGTTCGATCCTGCACAACTCCCTTTTGAGAAGTGAACTGCTCTTATTCTTACTATTTTAGAATAAAAGCATACGTTTGATTTCAGTCTGTAACAGCCGGTGTAATTTATGATACTTGTAAAGGTTAGCTTTGTCTTTTTTTATTCACTTTTCATTCTCTCAGTCGCATTCAGGATCCTTCCTCTTCCCTCCCCATCTGACACTGCTGTTTTCACATAAAGATGCACTATAGCTCTGCAGTGTATCACAATACATACTACTGCTGTTTCTTTTGTACTCCAGGACATGCACAGGAAAGCATAGTAAAGAGCAGTAACTTCAGCGCTATATCATCAGACACTCCCCATCTGACACTGCTGTTTTCTCATAAAGACGCGCTAATATGTAATATTATTTTTTAAACGAACAGCGTCAGATTGGGTGTGAATTTATGCTGCCGCTGTTTGAGTCAGACGAGAAGCTGAATAAGCTCCTGTTCTGACTCTAAGTAAAAATCATGAATTAATCAACAGAAATAACCGCAATCGACATTTTAAAATTAACGATTTACAGTGCATACCAATTTATAAATTTTATGTCCGTTTGAGGTTAAAAAGAAAAAAAAAAAAAAACACTTTCTCCCCAACTGGGAATCGAACTCGGGTCTCTGAGGCACGGTAGGGTTGCTGCACACTGAGTCAGCAAATCTTAACGTTACACTATGGAAAGTGTTGTATCATTCTTGAACCTTTTGTGAAAGTGTTTATTTGATCTTTGGACTTCAGGCTTCACACATTCTATAGTTTATGCCTACATTTTATAACATTTATTACTAAAATATGAAAAGTTTCTGTTTAAACAATGTGTTTACACAGATTACTGTAGAAACGGAACACACATGAAATGTATGTGTTCCAAATAACGATCTATTATTTCCACTCTAAAACTCCAGAAGTTCAGTCACTCCCAGATAATCAAACAAGGCATGAGCTGGGAACACTTAGTGAACGTTCTGCGACGGTGGGGGATGGAATAGCCGGCTGCTTGCTGCTCATCTTAATCGGCACATTTAGAAGACAAAAGACGCTGGCGGAGAGGTGAGAACAGTTTTAAGGTTGTCCAGATCTATGAGTTTTTTCATAGACTCTGGTAATTCTAGTGTTAACAAGGCTTTGAATTGTAACAGTTGTGGCGGGCGGTCGGGGTCCATGCCCAGCCAGGACGCCCCTTCGCTATATGTTCAGAGGGAGCAGCCATGGACTTGGCAATACCTCTCCCTGGACACTAGATGGCAGCCCCCCTGGGTTGGAGCGGTGCCTCGGTTTCCTGCAGGGCTCCATGGGAACTGGAGTTGGGTGCAGCCCTGTTGGGTCCCACAGGCACCACCAGGGTGTGCTGCAGCTGGGATTCCTGAGCCCTTATGGGCAGTGTTTTCGCCACACCCGGAAGTGCTCCAGGTGGTTGACTGCCGAGTTCCGGCTGCACCTCCAAGTGGACTATTAAAGGGGCCAGCAGCCACCACTCAAGAGGCCAGAGTCGGGAGACAAAGCTTGACGGAGAAGAGTAGTGGTTAAAGAAGAAGAGTGTGGTGTTTTGTGTGGTGAAGACATGTGGGAAGACGTGCCCCAGAGGTGAAGAAAATAAAATCATTTTGGTCTATTTTAACGTGCCTCCGGTGTGAGTCTGTGTCAGGTCAGGCGCCAATATAGCACCTTTGTTACACAGTCCTTAATGCCAACACTGGAAAAGATTCTAAGTTGTTCACTCAGCACACTTCAGGCAGTCAGTGAGCACTTTGCAGTATGAGCTAAACACTTAATGGATAACAAACACCACAGAGTTGTTTAAAAAAAGACACAAAAGTAAAATCTGCTCCAAAAAACACAAATGAATGTTCAAAAGGTACAGGCATTGAAGTAACAAATCTTTATTACATAAGAGAAGAATTAGGCATCACAGACAGAATCTGCTTCTTACAAAAGATCTGAAGAGCTTATTATCTTATAATGATCTAGACCAGGGCTGAGCAATGCCAGTCCTGGAGGGGTGCAGTGGCTGCGGGTTTTTGTTCCAACCCAGTTTCATAATGAGAAGTCAAATAACAATGGAACCAGCATATAACCTATCTTAAATGAAACCGCTATGTGCTCATCGTACACTGTCTGGTTTAATAAAATATTTGGAATGAAACTGAAGAGAAAAAAGTGAAGGGCAAGGAATTACTCATCTAATGTATAAGAATAACCTGACATGGCAGAGTTGAAACACTAACAAGCCAAGGAAATAAATAAGATTTTGTAAATCGGTAAGGATTGGTTTCTATTTAAGCCAATACGTTGGAACAAAATGCTACAGCCACTGCAGCCCCCCAGGACTGATGATTCACCACTTATCTAGATCTAACTTATATAGTAGGGGAAATGGCCACCAGAGCCACATAGGTATGACCAATCCTACAAGATGCAACCGTCTTGGAGGCCTGGGGAGGTATCTCATGAAGCACACGTACAAAATCAAGGCTGAATATGTCTTGCTTGAATAAACCTCATTTTGCAATTGAGGCTGAATTGGTTCCACAAATGCGCAATATTCCTTATTAATTCAAGACAGGATTGCTTAGGCAATCCACGATTATGCATGCACTTGATATTAAGCAGCCCCAAAAACATCTCTCATGGCTCAAAAAGCTATAGAGGAGATTCCAGCATCTACATATTGTGTACAAGTGTCTTTAAATGTGAAGCAGATGGGTTGCAGGGCATATTATGGAATAGTTTGGAAAACTTTACAGTCTTCTTTCTTTAACTGTTTTAAAGTTGAGAACCATATAGCAGAGATATTGTCTGCAGTAGTTTGAGCAGTTGATCAAGTAGTAATACTTGGTATATACTGTAGTTAACAAAAAGGAAATGCCTCTGCTATTAAAAAAGTGAGAGAGGCTTTGTGGCAATCTATAGCAGACTTGAGACCAAAGTATATTATGGTTTTGAATTTGTGAATTGCACAATTAAATCTAAATAGCACTGTACAAATTAAAAACAAAAGCTTTCTTTAAAATTGTGCGGTTTGATTATAAACATACTAGTTTATGACTATCGCACTTCAAACCCTTAAAACAATTATGTATTCAGTAGCAATGTGGAGCGCATTTGGCAGCAAGTGAAAATTATCTACAAGAGCATATTTCACAATTACAAGAATATACATTTATATGAAAGCATATATATCACATTTATCCACCAAAAAAAAACACCCTGCAAATTCTTCCACTGAGGGTAGCAATTACGTATATCACTCCTGCTGAGGAGTTTGCACCCATCAAAATGTCTAATTGCACAATACGACTGGCCATACACATCAATGTCATTTAAAAGGACTTATGTGTGCATTGATGCTATGGAATGATTTGTATTCTACATAGTTAGCCTCTAATGAGCTTGGGAAACTTAAAGAACATTATCTAGTGTCACTAATGAATGCATTTTACATAAATACACTTGCCAAAAAAAAAGCCTGCTTGATTGTGTGATGGCCAGAAAAGTGCATTAGCACAAGGGATACTCTGCAAACCTACTGACACACAGATGCCTTTTCAAAATCCTCTGCACTGCCAACACTGTAAAGAAAGATGCAAGAAAAGCAAACTAATTCAAATCATTTAATATGGTCTGGCATATGAAGCAGTGGGTTGACAATGTATGGCTTTAACCAGTTTTATTTTATTTTTTTACAATTCTATAGTTGTTAGGAAATGCCAAGGGGGTCTGTGCTGTTCTTAAAAAATATTTTTACGAACATTCCAAGATCCCTCATTCATTGAGTTTTCAACGCATGAATGATTCTACAGGGTTGTTGAAAGCAAATGAACTTTTATGCATTGAAGGCAACTACACATTATCGATTTGAGCACTAGAACATATATATTTTTATGATTGTTTCTATTTTACTTGAAGAACCCCAATTGCAAAACATTTAGTACTTTTAATATCTTTCCAGTGTAAAAATTACAATATGGACTAGTATAAGAATGGACAGTATGGTGGCACAGTGATAGCATTGCTGCCTTGCAATAAGGAGACCAGGGTCCATGTCCCAGGCCCTCCCTGCATTGAGTTGGCATGTTGTCTCCGTGTTTACATGGGTTTCCTCAGAGTCCTCTTGTTTCTTCCCACTTTCCAAAGACATGCAGGCTGGGTGAATTGGTAATGTTAGCTTGGCCCTAATGTGTGTTTGGTGTGTGGGTGTAATCACCCTGCAATAGCACTGGTATTCTGTCCTGCCTTGCACCCTATGCTATCTTGGATGGTTCCAGCCAAAAAGAGACTATGATTTGGATTAAGCAGGTTAGAAAGCGACATGACTATTATAAGAATAATAAGGTTTCAATGCAATTTTTACTTATTTGTGCATCTTACTCTATTTAATATGTTACTCTTATTTATTAAACAATATACATAGAAATGGGTGGCACAGTGGTAGTGCTGCTGCCTCGCAGTAAGGAGACCTGGGTTCACTTCCCGGGCCCTCCCTGCGTGGAGTTTACATGTTCTCCCCGTGTCTGTGTGGGCTTCCTCCAGGTGCGCCAGTTTCCTCTCACAGTCCAAAGACATGCAGGTTAGGTGCATTGACAATTCTAAATTGTCCTTAGTGTGGGTGTGTGTGTGTCCTGCGGTGGGCTGGCGTCCTGCCCAGGATTTGTCCCTGTCTTACGCCCTGTGTTGGCTGGGATCTCTGTTCTTCTTAATGTTACAGGATAATTGAATTAGAATTGGTACTTTCCAAATTTAAAGATTTTAGCTTTTTGGAATATTCCTTTATTATTTTTTTTATTTTTTATTACTATATGTTTTCCTTTTCCCTCTCTTTGTCAAAAATAGCAATAGGAAGGAATATGGTAAAATTTAAATATGATAATTGTTAATTCTTGTCATTTTCAATTACCGTTAACATCTCTGATGAAACCAAAACTGACTGTAATAGAAATAAAAGCAGGGCTTGCTGATTTAAATATATACATTTAATATCGACACAGTTGATTCCATTTAGTGCAACACTATGTACCTGTTTAATCTCTCTCTCAATTACTAGAGGACAAAATGTGTTCATGTATGATACTTCTGGTAGCAAGTTAGTAATAACTTTGCAAAATAATGCAATTAAATGATTTTTTTTTTTTGAGGGGCAGGAATATTGATTTGATAGGTAGATAATACTCAAATACAATAATAACCCTGGTCTACAAAAAAGCAAAACAAAAGAAAAGTTACTCCCATTAAATATTTTAGGTGTCCTTGATAAATTTGAGGGCGCTGAATACAAATCTGGCTTCAAAATTGCTCTATCACATCCAGTTTTTGAGAGATGAAGGTTTAAAATGAAAAAAAAAACTTTTCAATTAAAAGAAAATATTTTTTAAATTAATTATTTAATATAATTTGTGGTCTTGCCCCGACATACAGCTTCATTTTGCTGTATGATACATTGGCTGTATGTAGTATGGAATTTTGGCAATTTCTAGACCATTATTACCCTACTGTTTTCCTATGGACCTTGGCTGTAAGTACAAATGGCCTTAAATCGATGGGCTGTAAATCGGCACATGATTGTAATTATTACTTTCAAAAAGCAGCCACTTGGTAGTTTTTTTTCACTGCTAATACTTTAAAGGTGTTTCACAGTCGAATAAACAACCGATGTCTGCTAACATAGACTCACTCCACTTTCCACTATAGTGTCTCTCCATCTAAGCAATGTCCTGGTTGATCCTCTCCCCCTGATCATCAGAGACCACTTCCATGTTCTCAAATGGGATTGCAGAAAATGGATATTTAACACTAGAATTACCAAAGCCTACGAAAAAACTCTGGCCCACCTTAAATCCCTTCGCACCTCACTGTCAGCTTCTTTTGTCTTGTATACCATTTGTATAAATTTATGGTATTTGTAAAAGTTACCTTTTTTCAGTTTTATTCTCTCAGTCACGTTCACGCTCTCCCTCCCCCCTTCTTGATCTGACCCTAACTAACAGCGGCAGCATAAATTTACATCTGATCTGACGCTGTTTGTTTTCAAATAATATTGCATTAGTGCGATGATGTTTTCTGATTGCTGCTATTAAGAACATAAAATGATTTCTTCAAAATGTCACATATATTTGTCTCTTTCTTTCCTTTCCCCCGGTGCTGCGTTGACATCATGCACCAGAAGGCGTGAGCTTATTCAGTGTGAGCAGGAGCATGCGGGTGGCCGGCTGCTGTGTGCTACAAAATGCTTGACCTGGCGGCAATCAACACACATGGCACATGTACTGTACAAGGCATACACGGGGGCTACTGAGAAAAAAAAGAGTGCTCTTTGCTCACCTTGCAGAGGAACTTTGTCATTGCTTCTTACAAGAAAAGGCAATGGAAAAAGAAAAAGAGGATGTAACATCGACAAGCTTCTGTTCCAAAAGCACCACTTCCCCCAAGAAAGCAAACTCAGTCAGTGTCAGGCGACCCTTCAATGTAATAGGATCCACAGCATAGAGAGAAGTGTGTACATTGTAACAGGTACACATGTTGTAAATGTAGGAAGGATGGCCCTTGGGTGTGTGGAAACTGTTAACATTTGAATTTGATGATTTCATATAGCGCGGAACTGACCTCTCTGTACTATTCTATCCAATGCATGTCCTGGAGTACAAAAAAAACAAAACCATGGACCAAAATGTGGAGACTGGGCAAGATCAGGGAACCATAAGGTGCATACTAATTCAACAGGAGCAGGAACACTCAATAAAACCGAATAAAAAAAAATCAAGTGACAGTGACACACGAAGAAGGCATGGTACACCAGTGTTTGTGTGTCAGCTTTTATCCCCCAGATCAGAGAATTTCCAGTTCCATTGTCTCAAAATACCACTCATCTCCAGTTATTCCCAGTTTCAAATGAAAACTAACAGCATCAGATATGGTGTGGTTCGGGGATGGGTGTTGTATCGTGATCGCAACTGAGAGAATAAAAGTGAAAAAAAAAACGCTAAGTTTTACAAGTACTATACATTTACACCAGCTGTTACAGACATAAATCAAATGTATGTTTTTATTGTATAATATTAACAATAAGAGCAGCTCACTACTCAAAATGGTATATTTGTGAGACACCTAGAATTGAACCAGTGGCCTCTTGATTACAAGTTATCAGTTCTTACTGCTGGACCACAGAAGATGTCGTCTTATACTTGCAACTTTTGTGAAAGTGTTTATTTGATAATTGGACTTCAGCTTTCACACCTTATATACTTTATGTCTACATTTTGTCATTTATTACTCAAACATGAAAAACGTTTCTGTTTTAACGATGTGTTGACATAAACTGATGTAGACACGAAACACACATGAAATGTATGTATTCCAAACAGTAATCTATTAGTTCTCCTCTAAAACTCCAGCACTTCACTCTAAGATAATCAAGGCTTGAGCTGGGAGAGCTTTGTGCCCATTCTGCATTGGTGGAGGGGATGGTATAGCAGGTTCAGGGCCGGATTTTCCTATAGGCTAACTAGGCTTCAGCCTAGGGCCTCAAGATCAAGAGGGGCCTACATTCAAATTGTTAGCAAAATTTTATTATTTCTCATGTAATTTACAAACTTAAAAATGGAAGGTGAAAGGGCCTCATAAGTGGAATAGCCTAGGGCCTCTTTTCATATAAATCCGGCCCTGAGCAGGTTGCTTGCTGCTTGTGCTTATCGAGACATTTACAAGACAAAAGACGCTGATGGAGAGGTGTGAAGGGATTTAAGGTGGGCCGGATTTATGAGATTTTTCGTAGGCTTTGGTAATTCTAGTGTCAAAGACATGTTACACCCAAGTGCATGGTAGGAAGAGAGAAGCTCCTGAACTAGTTCCTCTTGTATTCCCAAGAAGACATTTAGAACATACTTTTGTTTTTCAATAAAGAAAACATATATTTTTCTTTTGCCATTTTGCTTACCTGTTACCTGGCGAAGGCAATGGTGATTTAGCCTGACATTGCATAGTTCTGTTAAAAAAACATTTAATCAATACTTTTTTCTCTTCTGGACAATAAAAAGCAATTTTACTAACCTTTGAAATACAAATTCCTGGCTATTTTGAAAGAATAAGAATCCAGACAAAATACTGATTAAAACCATGAAGTGTGTGGCAAATACTTGACTTTTGGTTGTTTCCACCTCAGGTAACATTAGAAATGAGGAAGACTGCTGTTTTTCAGCTTAAAATATATTTTCAAATAATATTCAAAGCATGAAAAATACATGCAAAAAGAATCTAAATAAAACAAACATAACTTACTTTTTTGAAAAATATATTTTTTTTCAAGTTGATGTTTTTCACTGAATCCAAATTCTTGCAGAAATAGTTTGTGGTAGAGGAATTCCACTTTTCAGAAATGGTTTTAACACGCCAAATTTTTGTGCAGTAGGATTTTGATGCAGATGAGTGCAATAAGAACAAGATGAAGAATAACATTTATAATAAGAACATTCATTGAGGACATCAGCCTTCAAGTTTTACTTTGTTTTTGCTGCTATCAAAGTTAGTCAATTATTGATATTAAAAGCCAATACTGATATTAAAGTGATATTCAGAAACTAAGCAGAGGTTGATGCATAACAGAAAAAAGCATGCATATTCACAAGTTTCGTAATCTGGCATTTTGACATTTCTGATTTGATGGTTAGAAGGGTTATTTCTGTCAGGATGGAGGAACACAGAAACTATGAGCTGAGAAAAACTGACCACTGCCACTATTACTGATATCAACAAATTTGATCTTGATTTTGCACTTAGTTGGATATTTTGTTGGATGGTGTCTAACTTTTGTTCTATGTTATTTTGTATCACACGTTAAAACTGGCCCTTCCTAAAAGCTTAATTCAGTGTGTCATTCTACTCAGATTCTGTTGCTAATAGTTTGAAATGTACTATATTTTCCCCAAATGAACCTCTATCCTGTCTTATATTCAATAGACTGTGCAACATAATAGATCTTTTCTCAAGAGCATCAACCACTCGATTTGAATTTCAGTTCATACAGGCTCAGAGCACTGTAGATACAGTGGAACCTCGGTTCACGACCATAATTTGTTCCAAAACTCTGGTCGTAAACAGATTTGGTCGTGAACCGAAGCAATTTCCCTCATAGGATTGTATGTAAATACAATTAATCCGTTCCAGACCATATAAACTGTATGTAAATATATATAGATTTTAAGTTTTTAAGCACAAATATAGTTAATTAAACCATAGAATGCACAGCGTAATAGTAAACTAAATGTAAAACATTGAATAACACTGAGAAAACCTTGAACAACAGAGAAAACTAACACTGCAATAGTTCGCGCGATAGAACTTCCAACCACTGGCTAAAAACACTTTTTTTTAATGAGTTTTAAGCACAGGGAAAAAAATGAACATTTGAAAAATCCGTAATTTAATAAACCACCAAGAAAAGTAACATTGCAACAATGCACGCTACGAACCGATCGCTGTAAACAGAAGTGAAAACAAAATCAAGCCCAGTGCATTCTTTAACTGCCTTCCTACCTTATGCGTCCAGCTCCCTCTCTCGTGCTGCCTGTGTGTGTGTGTCTGTCTCTCTCTCCCGCTACCTGTGTGTGTTCGCGGCTCTCTCTCTCGTGCTGCCTGTGTGTGTGCGTCTGTCTCTCTCTCTCTCGCGCTGCCTGTGTGTGTTGCGCGCTCTCTTGCTCTCTCTCTTGCTCGCTGCACAGGAAATGAACAGGGAGAGACTGAACATGTACAAACCGAAAGGGAAACTGGCTTGTTCGTATACCGAGTGTGTGGTCGTGAACCGAGGCAAAAGTTTGGTGAAGTTTTTGGTCGTAAACCGATTTGTACATGTACCGAGACGTTCGTGAACCAAGGTTCCACTGTATATAGATAGATAGATAGATAGAGGGGGCATTTTCCGTAAGTTGCTTAAATCATCCGAGATCAGATGCCTCATCTTGGATGAGTTAATGCCGGCGAAACTCATCCGGGATAAGTCGGTTTTTCAAACGCAGCCGTGTAGTAGATTAGTCGAGCTGGATCTAATCATCTGAGATGAATGCGCGTGCCCGCGCTGATTGAAAAGCCCATATATATTGAGTCTAGAAAACATGATCAGCAAATCTTTGATAGGCTGTAACAAAGTGACGAAAGAACGGGCGCATTTTTTTTTTTTACACAAGCGGAGCAAGACCTTTTATTCGAAGGACATGAAGAATTTCAAGATTTAATATGCACAAGGGGTAACACTGCAAAAGCAGCCCAAACCAGAAAAGACGGCTGGCAAAAATTAAACGCGTAAGTAGTGTGCATTGTACTTACTGAATGCAGCGTTTCATTTCCTATGTGTCAGATTACTTAGTATTTAATATGTCATAATTCCAGATCAAACGTGAGCACAAGGAGAACATGGGAACAAGTTAAAGTGAAGTACAAGAATATACTTCAAACTGGTAAATATTGGTATATAACTATTTAAAGAATTGTTGAAATAAAGAATCATATATAATATAAAAAACATTAATTCTAAAGCTAATAAGAAGGCAGACAAGCAAAAAACAGGAGGAGGTCCACGCGGTCCAGGCCTAACCCCTGCAGAAGAGTTGGCTTTCCAGCAAAATGCCCATCGCCCTGCTTCTGAGGGCATTCCAGGGGGAAGCTCCTCCTCAGAACCAGTGGTAGGATGCAGTGGTCACTTCATTTCAGGTAAAGGATGGTCATTGCATATATTTGTCATCGATGTGTGCCATAGGTATGTTCCATATAGCCCTCTTTTTTGTTGGGTCAGTTGCAGGGAATGTCATATCACTAGAACCTGTGTCTGACCAATGAGATATTGACGAAGGTCAAATATTTGATGAAGACACTGTGTCTGATTATTCGGATCTGCGTACAATCCAGTGCCCCAATCACATTTGGAAAACCTGGGTAATGAGAATGTTAAGCTGACTGTGAGATTCTTCATGGAATTGTGGGTGTTTTTGCCTGTGTGTTGCCTACCTGCAATGGCATGAAACGCCTCTTTTATTGTCTGCACACGCAGGTGTCCAGGAAACACTATGAAAACCCGAAGGAAATATTTCAGAGCCAAACAGACTTTACGAATTGCCTGGCAAACTGCGATTTTAGATAGATTTTCCGCATCACCTACAGTATATAAAAAAAGTGCCGCTTGCAAAAAACCTCAAAGCAATGCCAACTGTCTGTGTGGTTGTGAGAGCCTGACTTCGCCTAGTTTGACTTCGAATATAAGGTGCTAATAAATCTTTGAGGTACAATATTCACCCTCAGCTAAAGCGGTATCTTTCGAAAAGAATTTCCTCCTGGAGCAATAAAGGATCTTGCTGATCGCGCAAAACCCTCATCTATATGAAATTCTCTTCTTATAATTTGCGCACCGATATCAATTGGTCGCTCATTCATGAACGACGAAGACATGACTGAATGAATTCCACGCACGGACACTGATTACGTGTGTGAGCCAATACTTGTTTACATAGAACAAACCTGCTCTGAGCAGGTTTGAGGATTTGGATGTGTTGCTATGACAACACATCCAGCAAGAGTTTCAAAAAACCGACAGATCCAGGATCAGGCCAAATCGTCAACAATTACATCCGGCTAAATGAGTAATCCACATACAAAAAATACCCCCAGATACTTTATTAATCCCAAGGGGAAATTCACAAATTCACTGTAAGAGGTTTACAGCTATTTTATATGTAAATGATATCAGTTACATACATTAAAATAAAAAACAGGCTCAACACACAGTAAAACAGCATACTTAATACTTAAAACAGCATACTTAACAATCATGACCATGTAATTCAAATAACCTTATAACTGTGAAATAGGCTGGTCATGATGGAGGAGAAGAAAACAAAAGCACCAGCTGAGAAAATAACCCTAAACCTGGGAGGTCCAAAGTCAGTTGTAACAAACAAATTCAAAAACAGTCACAGTTCTGGTGATTCCCACCTGCTCAGTCTGCAATATTATAGAAGTTCAAGGTGGGCAGTTTATTAAAAAGATAAAATCCTTTCATCCTCATTCCAAAGCTTCAGGAATCTTCAGAGTTCGAATTTCCATAGGAAGGAGTAGCAGTTTGGAATTACAGCATAGATACGACACAAAATCTAAGTTATACATGTTGAATTTCTATCATCTAGAGCAATTAAATTGTCATTCACAACATGAATTAATGCTGTCTTTCTGTTATGTGACAGGTGTGAAAGCCAGATTAAAACGTCTCAAGTAAATAGTAATGTGTAAGGTGACACTGAGGCCACACAGCAAGTACTTATGAGTCAAAAGGTAAATTTATAATAAATACTAAACATTTTTGGGTTTAGTTTGAATTTTTTGACAACCAATACTCCTAATGCATAACAAACTGTGCCAATTAATAAAGAATAATTGATAATGTCAAGAACAGCTGATGATGTTTTCACTAGGTTTATTGTGATTAGGTCTAAGAAGTAGGTTTCATTTTAGAAAAAAAAAAGTTAAGATTTCCTATAAAATTATCAAAGTAGTGTGTGCAAGGGAAGATGACATTGGAAACAGGAATACTAAGTTTGTGAGACAACTGTAAAATCTGGGATTTTAAATTATCTACTAGACGTTCCACCGAGCATAGTAGTGAAACAGGACAAACTTTAAAAATCAACAATCAAAAAGGTATCGCTAGCTACGCAGAGACAAATTACATTCCAAAACACAGTGGTAGACCGGCTCCCCACTCCTGATGTCACGCTTCCCCCTCCCCTCGGCCCACAGCTTCTGTCTCGGATTAGCATGAATATATCACTCCTACAACGAACTATGATTCTTAGCGTGATGAAAGAAGTTGCAAAATCAACCAGAATGTTCAAGCAAATTCTAGAAAAAAACTGATCTAAGTCTGTTAAGTAGCTACTGTATCTCATTTGCTAGCTAAGCGGATGTAAGATATGCCCTAAGGGTGGTGCGTGAGTGAAGAAAGGGCCCCGCAACTCCCCATACATAATCCCCCTACCCCCCCCCCCCAACTGCATCTCAGATTTGCTCAATAAATCGGTACTGCAACCGAAATTAGCGCAATGAGAAAGGTCGCAAAATCAACCAGAATGTTCAAGCAAATTATAGAAAATAACTTGATCTAAATCCGTGAAGAAATTCTCTCATGAAAAGTGGACAGACATACAGACAGATATTGGATTTTATATATATATATATATATATATATAAAGATTTATCGTTGAAGAAGTTCATAAATTCTGTACTGCTAATATTTGTAGCAATTTTGCATGGCAGTTCTGATTTTGGAATTTGTTGAATTATCAACTGTTCTAGACAGTACATACAAGTTAATTCTGTTTTGATCTTTTTTCTAGAATAGTTCTGAGTGGGCTAGAAAAAAATCTTTTTCATAACTTTTAACAGTCTATGCTGTTTGGAAAACCAGTTACTTTGTTGCCTTACATCTGTTGTCTAGAAAACTGTTATAATTACAAATCAACTGAGTCTTATTATTCTCCATAATTAAGTTTTCATTTCTCACAATATTCACACATTTTGATTAAGAATTACAATTTACGAGGGGTGTTTGATGGGAAGTGAGCCTGCCTATGAAGGAGGTATGTGGAATTATTTGTTAAGTAGAACCAGACCTTGTTTGAGATTACTACCAACTTTCCACAGAGCAACTGTTTCTCCTTCTTGTCATTGCCGAGAAATGTTCTGAAAAGATACCCTTGGAGTCCTCTTTCATCACAACAGTGCTCCACCAAAACAGTTAAAGCAGTTCTGATCTCAGGGAAAGTTAACCTTGGTAAGAGGGAGAAATCATAAGCGTTCATTAACAGGAAGGAAGACAAGTAGCATAGGCAGAGATACAGAGTTTGAAAGTAAGGAAATAATAGGAGATGCACAGAGTTAGGAACACAAAAGAGTAAAGTTTAGTAACTTCAAAGAAAGACCACACAGCAGGCAGTCTAAAGGGCAAGCAGGTGTTAAAGAACTGAAGCAGTTCTTTAGTCTGATATTAATTTCTTAATTTTATAATCTAAAGTTAAACTATTTTCATTTAATACAAAGAGGCTGAGCAATTAAATAATCCAATTCCAAATTTTAAAAATGAGACCAGTACAATCCAAGTCCTCTTTGATGTTGGATTCTTTTGGAGGCTGACTTGGACAAGTCAGGCCTCCTTGAAGGCTATGTCTGCAGGAGGTTTCAGCAAGGAAAAACTAACCAGATTGTACACCTACTATAATGTCATTAGCCAAAACAGCTTTATTTCTCAATGAGTTAATGTTTAGCAAAGAGCATTTTAATGTTGATAAATGTTTTTGGACTAATATTATACCTTTAATTTTAATCTGATTACAGTTACTTATACATGCACACCTACCAGAGGATCTGATTTCTAGGTCAAGATATGCTATTTTTTGGTTAGTTTCAGATTAAGATTTTATCACATTAATCAATTTTTGATATGCCCCACACCACAATTTTGGGTAGCTACTAGCGAAAAATGACACAGCTGCAACGTGTTTGGCATTTTGATACCACATTTTATGATAAAATATAAGAATGAAGAACATCTCTTTTAAGATGGCCTTTCCAAAAATCACCCTGTTTGTTTACAAAGACTATGATTTTATTTGCACACCAGGGCTCTAACCAGCAGTGAAGGGAATACAGTCTGCTATAGGTGAAATCCTCTATATAGTATCTTGGTAAGACACCACATAAACAACTCTTCTATCTGTGGTACATCAGATTTTTGTAAAGAGGTACCAATTATGCTAAAATGCAGCAAAAAGATGAATGCTTAATTGTCTGCATGAGAGGTATTCTGCACAATGGAATGTCACTGGTTATAGCCAGATTTGCTGCTGAATGCTAGATTTGAGACCAAATTGCTGAACTGGGTGCCAAGAAAATATATTGTGACTTGTTAAACCTCCATCTCACTGTCACACTTTCATCATTCAGCCAGATCTGCACTGCTGACATCAGCCGCTCCCAGACAGACCGAAGCCCAATCAGAAATGACCAAACAAATCAAGTCAATTCAATTTTTGCTTTGCCTAACAGCTAGTCCTCCAAAGTGTGTATTTTCCCCACTAACCTATGGCAGGAAAAAATAAGCTGGACATATTGTAAACATGCACTAAATAGGTTAAGAAAAAATCTAACTGACCTTTAGTGGTGAGACAATATTAAACAAAATTCCTTTATGGTGCTGTTAAAATTTTTACACCAAGTAAGCTAAGTCTCTTACAATAGTTTTAGTCATTTGCTTGACAGTTGTGTCTGAGGTAAAACTTCCTGCATGTGCTTGAATCAGATATTCACCTCTATTGTGTTTAAAGCTTACGTGCCAACCTGGATGCTCTGAATAACATTCAGGATTAAGAATAATTAGGTCACTTCTAATGGTGGCGAATAGTGCATTGTTGCTGGATGTCAGTTTTGTTTTCTAGCTAGTCCATTGAAGTTACAAGCTTGGAAACCTGACTCTGCAAACTGTTAGAGGTGCAGAGTGTAAAGGAGTACTTGTAGGGCATTGACTACTTTTAAAGGCAATCAGATTAATAGTCTGAACTTTTGTGTCTCTACTGGGTTGTGTTTTAAAGAAGGGCAGTAAACAGAATAGTTGTCCACAAAAAGGAATCTCCAAAAGGAAGTATCAGGAAAATGTAAGCAATGAAAAGGTAGGTAACAAAACAAAAGCTAAAGCCTAAACCCTTTCTAGTTGATTTTAATTGCTGATGACCAGTCTTCTGCAAAGTTATTCCTTTAAGCTTTTCAGCTTTACAGTTCAGATCATTTATAATGGACCCACACTGATGTCATGTGCCATGCTGGCTTGCAACATGTTACCCAGCAATGTGGCATACCCTGTGATACACGAAAAAATGAATTCATGACAAAAACAATGGAAACAATTGAAAAATGTTGAAGTCACAAAACACATCCAAGTGATATCTTATATATAAACGTCTACGCGTGGAAGTGTGTGTGTCTGTCTGTCCGGCCTGGAAGTGAGAGTTTGAGTCGAGGTAAGGGCTCTGCCTCCAAGGAAACAGACAACTCGTTTAGCCACTAATAACACAAGCAAGGCCAGCACATCAGCAAAACGAAACCTCAGAAGAAAGACAACGTTGCTTAGCCGCTAACATTGGCAAACCTGCATCCCTTTTACTTTTCTTCCCGCCTCTAATGCACAAGTGATGCGAGCACCTCGGCAAATCGAATCCTCCTAGGAGAGAGATGCCCAGAGTAGTTCCTTTCAATTACCTAACATCTCTACATTTCAGTTTATTTTCTAATGATTTCAATAATTTCTATGACCCCAGACTTTTTACTGCACGGGCTTACATAAAAGGCAAAGCACTCACTGACTCATCACTGATTCTCCCACTTTCCATATAGAAAGACATTAACATTATTGGGGTGCCTCTCCCTTCACTACAGGACATATTTTACATATGCAGTGTCCGCAAGGCCTGCAGCATTGTGCAGGACCCCTTACACCCCTCACATGGACTTTTCACACTTCTGACATCCAAGAGAAGATACTGCAGCATCAAAGCCAGATCTGCCAGGCTGCAGGAGAGTTTTTGCCCCCAAGCTGTTAGACTCCAGGCTGCCCCCTGGGACCTTCCACATGGCCTCAACCACCTCTAAAAACAGAACTTTTATACATGTGAGCCACTGTCCTGCAAAGACGAGTGTGCATGTAGAAAAGAACTGAAAATCTCATACTGACCTTTAAGTATTTTGACACTCTTGATATCCTTCTGCTGTGAAACATTCTGACCTGTCATTGTTTACACGTCTTAAACAACTATTATCATACACTGATAATTTCTGTATTATCTATATCTATTATTTATTACTTATTTATTATATTACATATCTTACACATCAATATTGCTGCTACTTCTTTGTCTTGTCTTTGCACAATGTCTTGTCTTGTTTGTGTTTTAATTTTAAATTTAAATTTTAATTCTTTTAATTTATTATTTGCACGTCATGTTGTTACACTGTGGACCCTGAGCTTCACAATTTTGTCTATCTGTATACTTGTATATGGTTGAGATGACAATAAAGTTCACTTTGACTTTGATATAGGTAGGAGGCTGAAATTTTGCATGCTCATTCCTTGCAGTGTACTTACAAAAGTTAGGTATGTTTCATGTCCTATTGCAACACCCAAGGGGGGGGAAAGGGTGTACCCCATAAACTGTATATATAGATAGGGGAAAACCCCTCCTCACTACTTCTGCGACTTCCAATACACGTAAAAAACCCAAATTTCCCATGCTCATCCTTTACACTGTACTTACAAACATTAAGTATGTTTCATTTCGCACCGTACCCCGTAACGAACTTTCGAAAATAATGTCTTCTTTTTGGCGGTTCTCACCATTATGTCCTAAGGAACTTTCGGAACTGACCTCTCCTTTTGGTGGTTTCATTCCTTATTTCCATTAACAGAGGATTTATTTCACGGCAGAGACACACAAGGGCCAACCCTGGTCTCCCTTCCTTTTTCTGCATGGCCGATGTCCGTGCACGTACCACATGGTTGGCTCTCTGCCTATATCGACATTAACGACAATCCTACGCTCATGTGCCTCCTCCCCCACTTCCTTACTTTCCTCAGCTGTTCTTTGTGCTCACTGCTCCCTTCTTCTTTACTCCACTGCTTCAAGCCTGTTATTGTTCACCTTGGTTCACGTCTTCCTGCTTGTGACTCCTGCCTTTTCATTTAGTTTCTTCACACTCTTAATCCTCCAGGCATGCCTCCGCATACTCTACTTTTGAAGGTCGGCGCACCAATTATGTTACTACAAAACTTACAACCACCAAAACTTTGCAATGGCACCAGGCTTCATATCAAATCTCTGCACAAGAACCTCATTGAGGCAACTGTCATCACTGGAACTAGCTCAGAGAATTTATTCCTCACATCCCTCTCATACCCTCTAACCTCCCATTTCAATTCAAACGCCTCAAATTTCCAGTAAGGGTCTGCTTCGCTATGACAATAAATAAGTCACAGGGCCAGACTCTAAAAAGCTCGGCATTGACTTGACACAAGATTGCCTCTCATATGGCCAACTGAACGTTGCATGCTCAAGAGTAAGCTCAGCAGACAGCTTGGTCATTTTACAGCCCGAGGGCAGAACTGCAAACGTCGTTTACAAAGAGATCCTTACATCCTAAAAATGTGCATTTCTCATACACAACATTTACAATCATCAAATACACTCTCAATACTAAAATAAGCCTACAACAATTACACTGACAATCATATTACGTTATTTTTAAAATGTTCCCTTTTCTTTTTCATAACTTCTTTAACACACTACTTGATATTTTCCTAGTATGTATATATATAATATATATAATACTAAACTGTATAATACTACTAATATTAATTAGTTTATATATATATCTTGTACTGAGATGAAAACAGTATTTTAGAAAATAATTCTTGGGTGTTTTTAGCCTGTAAACCACTAATATTGCTATTATACTAGTAAGAATTTGTAAGCATAGATAAAATCATTTACGTACATTTAACCATAGTTACTTTTATTTTTGTGAAATTAATTTTTTTAATGTGTTCAGCATTAAGAAAAAGTTTCAGATTAATTTATGTAAAAGTAGCTCTTCTCACAACATCAACTTTAAATATTTTAATATATGACTTTAATATGCATCTGTGCAGGAATTTAGCAGGGAATAATTTTACAAAATACAAAGAACCTTAAATGTACCTAACCCTTTTCCCACCTTTTGTCTTTATAATGCTAATAATGTTTTCCATGATGCAGAAACAGGTGAAACATGAAACCCTTTTACCTGAACAACCTAATTAGATTCAGAATTCTTCCAAAGAGAAATCCACACCAGAATATTAAATGCATTTACCATTAAAACTAATTTAAGCAGGAACTGGGTTGGTGATTTAACTAGATTTAAGAGCATAGGCTTAAAAGCATTGATTTTTTTTTCTTTTCGATCACTGCAAGATTTGGCATAAGAACCAGACTAATACACATTTGAAAATGAAGAGCATGCATCAGACTTAAAATTATCTGTTTATGCTATTACTGAGAAATAGTAATATGAGTTCAGTTTTTTGTAATGCTGTACATAATAAAAGTTTATTGTATGCCTAAAAAGACAGTTTGCACTACAAATAAACAGATTAAAGAAAATTATACACTTTAATGAGAAGTTACCATGCATTGACTTATCCTTGTAAGATGCACATTTTCTCTTTAATTTTGACAGCACAGAAAAAAAAAAGGAAATGCGACAGTTGGCTGATCCTGAAAAGTTTTTTTTTTAGCAAATTATTACCAACTGTAAAAAAACTGCAAAATTTTGGAACGATCAAAACCATTTTGCTAGATAAAAAGGTGAACGGTCTAACTAAAGTAACTGTAGGCCAGTTGCCTTATGGACAGAGACCTTGATAAAAAACAAAAACCCAACGATATAGGATTTAAATTCAGGACACAGTCTCTATCCACATCAGCGAGTCTCCAGAAGTGATTAAGATTGTTAAGTTACAAAGCTCTCTTTGGAATACAAGTGTAGCAAAATTATGCTATTGAAAGGTTCCATCTGGGTAATGTATGTAGTCTAGTTCAAGTATTATAAAAAGAACATACACGGAAAAAGCCCAGAACACCAAAGAACAAGTTACAAGTAATAATCAAGGAGACAAATACTTTCTGTTTAAGTAAACAGGTATTAATATGTGTGATAATAAAATAAACAAATGTAAGTGACGTACACACCAATTGTTATAATGAGTTCTTGTGCAAGGACACAAGTACAAATGGAACCTGATTAAATTTAAATGTCATGCAAATGTTTGGATATATTTCATAAAAACATTGATAATCATTGATACATTTGTCAGACGGGGACATTTTTGTACACTGGGTGGTTCCATTAGGCACCCATTGTTGGGACTGGGGGTGAGAAGTTAAAAAGCAAATTTCCTGGGTAATCCCGTTACTGATCTTGTCATGGCTGTCTGCAGGATGTAGGTATTTGCTGTACTGCAAAGGAGTCACTGCTTTGAACTTTTTGGCTGGTTGAAATTACAAACAATACCAAGTTGTGATAACAGAACTGCTCCTTCCTTCGAAGATGTTTGTATTTACCTGACTTCGAAATTAACATGTTTGACAATATTGGTTTCTAATCAGCAGATCTGTACTCATTAATGGTTGGTAACAATACATTTTGTTAACTTGTGTTTTCATTAATTATTAAACTCAGGAAATTTAGATGTGTCATTGTTTAAACCGATTGTCCAGTACTCACAATGGCAGGGACTGAAGGAGATTTAAACTCCTGGACAGGAGAAGACAGAGAGAGGGACGGTCCACTGAGAACGCTGCCAAGACACTTGGACAGAGCACAGGGGCTCATAGGCAGACGAGGGTACCTGGCTGGCACGATGTGAGGAAAAAGGACAGCAACACTTACTTCCAAGGAGGAAGAGACAGCTCCACAAGGAGACACCAGTTGTGGGTCCAGCGAGACAGGGAAGCTGCATGAAATGACCAAGCTGGCAGATGAGAAATGAGGTGTGCCTAGGTCACAACAACACAAGGAGCCCAGAGTGGAAAAAAAGTAACGACGAAGAGACGCTGACAAGCATTCAAAGATTTGACAAAACTTCTGTTGGGAACGAGTGTCCGGTGAACAGAGCGCATCCGTGGACAGTTGAATGTTTAAGTGTTGGGATAACACAGTACGCAAACTGGACTCTGCACCACTAAAGGTTGTATCCTCCAATTCTTGTTTTTAACAGACTTTTAGAGTGTGGACTGTGTGCTTTCCTTTTTTAAAAAGAAGGAATTTCATACCTGATATTGTTAGATTTTTTTGTTATGTTCGTTTATTTTTTTTATTTACTTTATTGTCTTGTATAATAGAAGGTACTGTTGCTTTTCCTGAAATTACTGTTGTGTCTTTCATTGTGTGTTTACTCACCGCCCAATTTAAAGAACCCTGTGTGCTATTTTCTGTAAATCTCAAGAGTTCCCAGTCTCTTATTAAAACTGGGTGGCATAGTCGGATATTTTAATGGTGTCTAAGTTACATTACCTGTGAGTGTGACCAAACACCTGTCACACATTGAATATGTTTCCAAGTAATGTAGTTTATTAAATAAACTCTGAAAGCCTTTAATTCTCAAATTGGAAATATTTTGATTGAACAGGGATCGAAAAGCTATTGTGAGATCCATATAGAAAAATGATTATTTATTTATTTTTGGTTTTTTATTGGGTAATATTTAAAGAGATGATAAATTTCTACGATTTATGATAATGATTAATCCCATCCAGGGTTGGTCCCTGCCGATGCTTCCAGGATAATGTCCAGTCCCCTGTAATCCAGAAAAAGATTAAGTGGATTTCAGAATGTTTACATTTTCTTAAGTGTCTCTTGGTTTGTGCTTAATTTGTAATTTGGTTTTTGTATTTTCATTTTATTAATTTTCATTGTAATCATTCCATACAAACAGATTAATTTATAACACAACAAAATTGAAGACAAAAAAATGATTATTTAAAAGCCTGAATGTCGAGAGAGGTAAAGAACTTAAATATTTATTGAGACAACTAACTCCAAGAGAGTATACATGCAGGGACCCTAAGATGTTTGCAAAGCACATGGAGACTTCAGTGTGAGAACCACATGGAGCCTTGAGAATGAAGCAAATGGAATTAGGAGATTGCATGGACTACAGCTACCTTGCATTTGGTTGGCAGCAAAAGAAATCTGGCACAAGGATTATCTGCATAGGCTGCTTCAGGAAAAAGGGGGTAGAATGTTTTTGCAATAGACTCCAGCTGTCACACGAGACACTCTGAAGCCTCAGGATCATTAGGCAAGCTGAGACACTGTGAGGCCTGTAAGATGATGCCCCTGTCATCAGCATTCTCTTTAGACTCCACCCACTCTTCAGCAATCTCAGACATTATCAAGCCTTAGAACTAAACATTTACTTAAACATGACAATATTGTGTTACAGTATACACGTTGTACAATTCAAAAGCTAGAAACTTTGTGTTTTAAAAGTAACAACAGTGAGACTTGCAATGTTCACTTTAAAAGGAAATTAACAATATTTGCTGTTGTATTATTACCTGCAATAAGAAACTGTCTAACATTGGGAAATTTTATGGATGTGGTGAGAGAGGACATGCAGGTGGTGGGTGTAACAGAGCAAAATGCAGAGGACAGAAAGATATGGAAAAAGAGGATCTGTTGTGGCAACCCCTAGCGGGAGCAGCAGAAAGTAGTAGAAAGGTAAAAAAAATAGATAAAGGCAGATTTTTGTGTTGAGAATAGTACTGTATAGTAATGGTGACTGAAAGTTTATGCAAGGACAACTTTGACATAAAAGCAAATGTTTTCCACCCTTGCAGAATGAATGAATTCTTGTGCTTGTGTAATAAGCTCTTCTTTGCAGGCTTCATGGCGTCTGAGGTGCACGGATCTGTTCAGAGGCTTAAAAACTGCTCATGCTGCAGCTGGATGCTTCTCAGTTTTAGGCGCATTTGAGCAAATAAGGGCTTTTAGTTTTGTCTGCTTCAGCGCATCTCTGGCATGATTGACTTTAAGAATTTTGGAGTTGCACCTTGCACAATCACATTGATTATAAAATGATGTATTGGGTTGGGTATTAACTCTCTTTCTTTTTCCCTAGTGCCACCATTAAGATGCCAAGAATCTGTGCTGATTGATGATGCAGACTGTTTTGCAATAAGCCTATATGCTACTTGTCATTTACAAATTCTTGCATATGCACACATACATACGGTATAGCAGTATATTTGGACATTTTTAAATAATTTCTTTAAAGGAAGATTAGTTTCTACTTCATTTATTATTTTATGTGCCCCACTAAGGTGGAAAGTTGTAGTTTCTCTTTCACTAATAAATGCTAAAGTATATTTTGCTAAACAGCATTGTAACCCTGGATTTTTTTTCTACTTGAAATGAAAACAAGAGCAAATAATATATGCTGTGTGCCAAGAAATTATTAATTATTCTCAATGAAGCAGTATTAAGCTATTTATGATTTTTGGGGTTACAGCAGGAGGGATGCACTATCAAGATGCCAAGTTGATGCCACTTGGCGTGGCCACCGTGGTTATAATACTGAAAAATGGGTTGCTCTTCTAGTGTTAAAAACAGCACATTCAAAACTCCAGGGGGATATTTTCTGTACATCGCTTAAATCATCCGAGATCAGATGCCTCATCTTGGATGAGTTAACGCCAGTGAAACTCATCCGGGATAAGTCGGTTTTTCAAACACAGCCGTGTAGTAGATTAGTCTAGCTGGATCTAATCATCCGAGATGAATGCGCGTGCCCGCGCTGATTGAGAAGCCCATATTTATTGAGTCTGGAAAACATGATCAGCAAGTCTTTGATAGGCTGTAACAAAATGACAAAGAACGGGCACATTTTTTTTTTCACACAAGCGGAGCAAGACCTTTCATTCGAAGGACATGAAGAATTTCAAGATTTAATATGCACAAGGGGTAACTGGCAAAAAGTGTCCGACAAATTAAATGTGTGTGCATTGTACTTACTGAAAGCAGCATTTCATTTCCTATGTGTCAGATTAATTATTATATAATATGTCATAATTTCTGATCAAATGTGAGCACAAGGAGAACACGGGAACAAGTTAAAGTGAAGTACAAGAATATACTTCAAACTGTTAAATATTGGTGTATAACTATTTAAAGAATTGTTGACATAAAGAATCATATATAATGTAAAGAACATTAATTTTAAAGCTAATAAGAAGGCAGACAAGCAAAAAACAGGTAGAGGTCCACGCAAGTCCAGACCTACCCCCTGCAGAAGAGTTGGCTCTCCAGCAAAATGCCCATCGCCCTGTTTCTGAGGGCATTCCAGGGGGAAGCTCCTCCTCAGAACCAGTGGCAACATGCAGTGGTCACTTCATTTCAGGTAAAGGATGGTCATTGCATATATTTGTCCTCAATGTGTGCCATAGGTATGTTCCATATAGCCCTCTTTTTTTGTTGGGTCAGTTGCAGGGAATGTCATATCCCTAGAACCTGTGTCTGACCAACGAGATATTGACAAAGGTTAAATATTTGATGAAGACACTGTGTCTGATTATTCATCAGGAGGAGAGGTAAATTTTCCAAATAATGTTTGATCAAACTCCACTGTGATCAGTCCCATGTGCCCCAATCACATTTGGAAATTCTGGGTAATGAGAATGTTAGGGTGATTGTGAGATTCTTTATGGAACTGTGGGTGTTTTTACCTGTGTATTACCTACCTGCAATGGCATGAAACGCCTCTTTTGTCTGCACACGCAGGTGTCCAGGGAACACAATGAAAACCCTAAGAAAATATTTCAGAGCCAAACAGACTTTAAGAATTTCCTGGCAAACTGCACTTTTAGATAGATTTTCCGCATCGCTTACAGTATATAAAAAAGTGCCGCTTGCAAAAAACCTCAAAGCAATGCATACTGTCTGTGTGGTTGTGAGAGCCCGACTTCGGCAAGTTTGACTTCGAATATAATGTCCTAATAAATTTTTGAGTTACAATATTCCCCCTTGGCTAAAGCAGTATCTTTCGAAAAGAATTTCCTCCGGGAGCAATAAAGGATCTTGCCAATCGCGCAAAACCCTCTCTATATGAAATTCTCTCTATATGAAATTCTCTTCTTATAATTTGCGTACCAATATATCAATTGGTCACTCATTCATGAACGGCGAAGTCATGACTAAATGAATTCCATGCACGGACACTGATTAAGTGTGTGAGCTAATCCTTGTTTACATAGAACAAACCGGAGCAGGTTTGAGGATTAGGATGTGTAGCTATGACAACACTTCCAGCAAGAGTTTTGAAAAACCGACACATCCACGATCAGGCCAAATCGTCAACAATTACATCCGGCTAAACGATGTAATCCACGTATGAAAAATACCCCCCAGATCTTTGCTTGTCTTAAATATTTAGGTGAAAATGGAATAGACATGTTGTGTTGGGCTAAATGCCATGCTGTCATTAAAACTTTCCATATGATGCATATGTATGTTAGTTTTTTGATGTAATTATTAAAACTGTGGCATGTTTATAATATCAAGTATGCATTATTTTCTTTATTAAAAATTTCTAAATTTGAAAAATGTTTTATTATGCAAACCTTGAATATAAGACAATCTGAATCTGTTTTATGGATCAATCAATTAGAATGTTTTCTAAGTGAAGACTGGTCAAGAAATATATATTTTTAGGTTGATTGCACATATACTGTAAAATGCAAATAAAAGCACGTTATTTCATAGATTCATCAATATATTTTGTCAAACATTCAAAGTTAAAAATAAATGTAAGTTGTTCTTTTTGAATATTGTGATGCTTTTAAAATTTATAAGCTCAGAGCACTATACCCATGTGTCACACACGTGCGCATGGGAAACAGCTGAAGGGCCTAAACACTAGTAGTTCTACGCCAGGCCAGGGGGGCGGAGTGTACTGACTATCTCTCTCAGTCCCTTACTGACCTTTCCTGGGAAATCCCGCCTCTTGCCGGCCCCAAGGATGACGTCACTTCCGGACACGAGGATGCCACTCCCAGTTCCTGCAACGTTGATGTCATTTCCTTTCCAGGCCTTTAAAACTGCCATCTTGCCTCAGTACAGGCAGTTCTGTTCTGGACTCTGAACTATACACATCTTGTATAAAAACAAGCAATTTTGCAGCTGAGCATATTATACGGGTGGCTGCTCCAACTCTTTATGATGTCTGTAGCTAAGTTTCCATCCAGTTTTTTGCGACGTTTTGTTATCGATAAACAGAATATACGTAAAAAAAATGTGCGAAATTTGCTGTCTCCAGCCTGTTTCCATCCAACTGGCTTTTTATTGATAAAATGGTGTGCGTGATGACGTCATCCCCCCCCCCAAAATGAACTGTCGCATAAGTTTTGTTGTATCGTGAAAAAAATCTGCCCTTGAGCCGTTTCCATACATAATTTTGTGTATGTCGCAAATTATCTACCTTTTGTTTTCCACGTTACACCTCCTCCACTAAACAAAGAAACAAAGAAATGGAAAGATTATTCAGACAGTTTTTTGAAATTTGCCAGCTTACTGTTATTTCAGTTTCACAAATAATTGGAATTGTACATAATATCCGAAGACGACAGCAGAATGAAGCAGTTGCTTGTCTGATAGCCCTAGAGCTCGAAGAAAGTACCCCAGTGTGACGAAACCCATGGGTATGGGAGAGACGACGGAATAAGACCTTCTGGGAGGAGGTGGTAGAGAGACACTTCACAGAAAATCTCTGGCTGCAACATTTTAGAATGACACGGCCGACGTTTGAGATGTTGTGTGGATTCATCAGTCCTGATGTTGCGCCCATCACAGGTTGCCACCGACCACCGGTTCCAACCCAAAAGCGGATTGCCATCGCCCTTTACAAGCTGGCAACCTGCGCCGAGTATAGAGTAGTTGGAGAAACATTCGGGGTTAGTAAAACTACCGTCCATCGATGTGTATATGCTGTGTGCACCGCTATTAAAGAAAAATTAATGCGGCGTTATATCAGACTTCCAACTGTAGCGGAGGCCAATGAAATTGCATACCACAATTCCTTGGTGCATCTTGTGCAACAGATTTACGGTGCGCTGGATGGCACGCATGTGCCTATTCTTCCCCCGACGGAAGGCTACCGCGATTACATTAATCGCAAAGGGTGGCCATCTATTGTTCTCCAGGCCCTTGTTGATGACAGGTGCATGATACGAGACATTTGCGTTGGCACTCCTGGAAGTGCCCATGATGCAGCTGTGTTTGCAGCATCAGATCTGTACAGGTGAGCCTACCTTTCAACATCCCTTCTCAGTGCGATAACAACTGAATTAGTACTGTAACCTGCTTCCCTTAAGGTTTTTAATTAAAACTGAAATTTGAATTAATACAAAATAACGACGTTTAATCAAAAAAAAACTAAAGTTAATATTAATGAGAGAATTTCTCTGCCAGGTAACGCTGTTTCAGCACTTTCCATTTGCTGCGAAGAATATGCCACGGTTTCGTGTAGCCATTTGTAGCCATTTTTCTTTCCAGATCCTTAAATGTTGTAGCATTCCTTTGTCGTTTTCCATCAAAAATAGTGGTGATGTTGTTTTCCTCAATTAAATTGAGGAAATAACGAGTCTCTTCATCAGACCATGTGAACCTCTCCGCCATTCTCGTTTTGATTGCATGTGATGAAAATGTGACACATTTATTTGCGTTAAAGCCCTTTTTTCCGACAAAAAGTGTTTCCAATGTAGTTTTTGCGACATCTGAAGTATCGATATGGAATTTATGTGCTAAAGTTAAACGGAAAAATATTATGTCGACATGTACAACATTTTATCGATAATTAGCATTTCCATCAGCTATATCGGTAAAAAAATTTGAAGCGCTAAATATTTTTTCGCAAAAACTCCTTGGATGGAAACTTGGTTTGTGACACCATGAAAATAAAATACTGCAAAGTTGTAAAGTACACTGTTATAATATAATTATGTTTTACACCTTTGATTCTTATTCTATGCTATATACAACAGTTTAATATAGCTCATCCTTAAGTAATTCTGGCTTGAAGCACTTGCAGTATATTACATGTGAAAATCTCAATTGAAAAATTTTTGGAAATGAAAAAAAGTGCCCACCTTTATAAGAATGACCATTTTCTATCCAAGAGGAGAAAAAATAGACATTTTTAACTGAAAGTTGTAGCAGTTTCAAACATTGCCCAAACATTTCCATGTAGGAAAAACTTTAATTTAGGTTTAGATGTCAATAATTAGTTAACTGGTAATGTCATTGTTAAAAAAGTTAAATAAGAGGCAATTGGCAGGAATGTGATTCTGTCCTCTTTGTATAAATATACTTTTAATAATGTTTCAGGATAACAGGGCAGCGTAGTGGATAGTCCTACTTCCTCACAGTTTTAAGTGCTTGGCTTTGATTCCAGTTGAGTCACTGTGTGTGTGTAGAGCATCCTTCCATATCATGCAGATATTGGTGTGCTAATGTAGGTGTGCTATATTTTGGAGTGGTCTATCATCCAATGATGGCTCCTGACATACTGTATGCCCAAGGTGTAAGTTAAATTGACTGACTACTCTAAATACTGTCATTGAGAGTGGTTGTATATATGTATGTGACTGTGTCCTGTAATCGACTGGCACTCTCTGCAAGGTTGATGCTGCCAGGATAAACTCCCTCCATTACTTTATTGTATATTATGAAATGTAGTAATTTCTTATTAAAATGTGTACTGCTCAAACTAAATGTGACCACCTAATACTGAAGCACATAATAGTCCAAGTTTACATATTTATAGAATCCATGCATAAAATGTGAAGTGCATAAATGAAGTTTTCTAAACATAATGTTTAACCTTTAATATGAAGATGTTGTTTAATACAGACTTTTTTTAGTGCACTGGCACAGAAGGGATATTGTACTTCAAAATATATACTGGACATGCTGTACATATGAAGACCTTTCTATTGCATATAAAAATGCATCTTATATATAAATCATTCACACTTTTATGCTTTAAGATTTGGTGACCATATTTAACATTCTGGTACACACATACTAGTCCCCTTTTGATTGAATGAGTAAGTTTGAGAAAGAGTAAGAGAAAGTATTGCTATTTGGTATATTTTCCCTGAGTAACATTATTGGATTATGTTTTGGTAAAGGCACAATCATTTACTTATGCAATTTATGTTACTTTAGTTTATAATCATAATTGTGTGCTGAAAAGCAAGCCTTTACAGCATCTTAAGATTATCAGTGACAGATACGTTTAGAAAGTCACATCCCAAATTCCTTGCTTGATTTGTACTGTATATGTGTATACATTTGTAAAAGATGTAACACAAACCTACCAGTTTTCGTTTGATTTTTAATTAGTATTTAGTAGTTAAAAACGGATCTGGACAGGAATTTCTCATCTAGAGAATTTTATTTTCTCTCAAAGGGAATATCTGATACAGTACCTTTATTGTTAATGGAGTAGCACTGACTTTGAATATATGTGAATATAATGAAAACTATTTTAAGATTTTAAGAGTTGTGAATTCAAGATCAAAGACTTTGACATTTTCTAAAGGGAAAGGGTTATTATGCCTGTTTGCCTGAGCAATCTTAACCATATATTCCTCAAAATAAGTCCTCTGAATAAATTCAGCCATTTTCAACATTCTGGAGATGCTTTTATTAATATTATTTTTTGATAATGCCTGTTGAGTGAATATATATATTATTAGATAGAAAATATCTGGAATTAAAGGACTTAAAAAAAATTAAACAAGTATGTTCACCTTATTTTATATTATAGTCATAGTTTGTTTCAAGACTTTGATGGCTTTCCATGATGCATTACACCGGTGAGATATACTTGTGTATATAATTATCTTAGCTTTTTATAAATGAATCTGAGGAGCTACCTTATCTGAAAAACTGTGTTTCATTGTTGGTTTGTTTTTACTCTTTTGACACTGAAAATAAAATTATTTGTTCGCTTTCAGTTGACTGGAAAATATTCAATGAATACATTTTAAATGTGCTGCAGAAAACAATACAATTGCATACTGTGGAGTGATTTTAATCATGTTACTTACAAAAATGACATGAACCATCAACAGTTGATTTTCAGGCATGCTGCTGATAAGAAAACACTTCAGGGTAGCATCGGAAACTGAGCTACACGGCAGTTCAAGTGTCCTAACTTTTTGGAGACGACTGAGAGAATGGTTACATGCACTGCATTTCTTTACATGCTGTTAGCATTTTGTCAAAGGGTTACCCCATTTCATCACGAGTAGTCGTGAATAAAGGAGCAGACAATAATTATTAAAACATCATATACAGGCTCACAAATATCCCCTTAAAAATCATCTGTTCTTAAAGTAGTATGCAATGCATCTCAGAATTTCTTATTTTCTCAGAGTGTTTCTTATAAGTTAAATAAAAAAATTTAAAATAGCGATTTAGAAAAAAGTAAAAACAAACACATTGGGAAATCTGTTTTACATTGTGGGTGTGAAAAATATACTGTGATACAAACTGAACTAGACTAAAGTGACTGAGATGGGAACTGCCATGGAGAAGGACTGCCACCTGCTCTGGTTGTTACTACCATAAAAGCAAAGGTAATCTTCAATACGTAGATCTTTAACCATGCATTGCAACTGTGTAGAAGCACCTGTGGTGACAGGAAGGTTCTCTGGCCTATTGGATGCTATGCTTTTTATTGTACACCATATCTCAGAATAAGTCCAGAATAGCTGAGAAAGAAAACATCACATGAATTTGTAGCACAAGGCAGATGCGGAAGTTGCCTTGAGGTAATTGTCCAAGATAGAAAAAGATAGTGATAAGACAAAGTTTGGATGGGGGAAAACAAAATGAGATGCCCTCACTGTTTGATCGGGAATCAGGAACTTTTAGTGTTTGTACCTACAGTAGTACAATCTGTCTTATTCATTTCTTCTTGATAATTTTTTTGTACTTTTATAATTTTTTACAGTCTGATTTATCATTACAGTTAGAACTGGAGTGTGACATACAGATGTGACTGTTTGCAGAAAATGAAAAAAATGTTTCATACATATTTAGTCATTAACTATCAGAGTTTAAACAAAGGTACTGTAATGGCACTGACAAGTTACATCATCCAGGGATGAATCACCCAAGTAAGAGCTGGCATTACATCACCAGTGACAGGGGTGCCTATATAAATGGCAGACCTGCAAAGCTGCGTGCTTTCCATTTGGGTTGCCAAAAGGCAAGCAGTCCTTTTAAAAATAATGAGCCACCTCAAAGAGTCATGTAAAGAGCAGAGAATCCGTCCACTCACCGTTGATGCTACAGTACATTTCATTTCAAATGAAATACAACAAGGTAGTTAAAATGTATTGTAACTCAAATATCAGAAGCTACTGAGGTAGTGTTACATATACTATAAGCATTTAATTAATAACCAAGCACCTTGTTGATCACAATCTTGTAAAGAAAGCTGGTGTTGCAACACTTTGTGATGCATGAATAAATAGGTTGCTATTTAAAATTTTGAGTGGTTCTGAAAGTTGTCTGTCCTTTTCTTTTTATAAGCTAGGTTGTTAAATATGAGGAGTTGGAGAAAAATCTAATTCCATTGAATTCCAAAGCAAAGAAATTGGAAAGTTATTTTATTATTGTTTCTATAAATTTCACACTTGTAATTTTATACTTGTAACACGAATAACTTAGTGAAATGCTTTATTTCACATAGTCAGTCATAGGCAGAGACAGAAGCAGTGACCTTGTGCTTTATAGTCCACTGTTCTAGCTGCTGCACCATATTGCCTTTAATAAAACACTAAATTTAACTTACATCTATTTACCACCCAGTGGTGTTTCTGCATTAAGGGCTAGTGGGACACTGCCTCACCAGATGTTCTGCAAAAAAGTAATAAGCCTACCTTTCTAATTTGCCTTTTATAAAAATGTTTATGACAAACCCTTTACCTTGGTCTTCCTAACGTTTTTTTTTATCAAGCGCACAATGTTATTCTTCTTCAAATGCCATTGATTTTTCTAGTATATGAAATTATCTTTGTGCCAAGTGCTTCAAATCTCTTCCCACCTGATGGTGTGTGCTCTTTTGGCTCAGCAGTGTTCTTGGTTAATTCATAGGTGAGTGTGTGCATTTGAGGAAAGAATATTCTGGTATAGCTCAACCTGAACTGTCATGCCAGACATGCCACTGCAGACACCTGAACTACAGATTACAGAATGTGAAATAGTTATACCATATTCCATGTGAAAATTACAAAACAACAATGGAGTTCAGACACTGATAACGCAGTCAGATGGACAATGGTAGAGGTGTGAACATTACTTCTAACATTTGCTGTTTCTAAAGCCCGAACAATCCACTGTTGTCTCATTAAACTACAATTTGTATGAGATGTTCAGCTAAAAAACTGCTTGAAAGTCACATTTGTTTAAGAGCCACTGAAGGATTGGGAAGATGGAACACCGAGGACTGCTAGAGGGAATGTTAGCAATGTTAGCTTGGCGTCTCTGTAGCCAAAGCCACCTCAAGCCAGAGAGCAGGTTAAGCTTGGAATTGAGGCTGTGGCCAGTCATGAGATGAAAAGTCTACTGTTGTGATGGGAAGGGTGTGCTTTGTGCTACTTGAGAGGTGGGCAAAAAAAGTTAAAGACCTTAAGAGGCTGGCACATAGTGGTTTAAAGGTTTTGCATTTCTCGTATTTAATTGGACTTGCTTGTTCCCTCTTCTGAGGTTTATTTTTGAATAGACACTGTAATTTTGATTTTGATATTTTTGACTTCCTTCAGTGAGCCATCCACAACCCATACACACAAACACACAAATATATATATGTATCTATAGATAACTTAAATTTAGGAACAGTTTTACTGCAGTTTTAGCCCATGAAGCCAGGTTTACCTTTTCTATTTTTGTTTCTAAACCTTCCATCATTTTTCGAACCTGCTTTGCTAATTGAGGACTCTGGACTAAATATCAGTGGGTATGTAGCAGGAGGCAACACTTCATGGGATGCTAGTCTGTTACATGGCATAAAGCATACTCACTCAGTTATACTCGTCTCACTGTGACTTACCAAAATCTTGTTGGACTGCCAGCTCATAGTTTAGTTTCTAAAAAAGACCCAGATAAGCTTGAAGAGAATATCCGAAACCCACTTTAAAATGACCTAAGGGCCCATGCATTTTAAGCCAGCACTGCTATCCACCTCCATGCTAACCACAACTTCAGCTAATTTCCAGACATTATTTTTTTGTGTTTTTAATAACCTAGTCTTTCATATTTGTTCAGTATCCTCTACCTTCAGTCATAATGTATTTTATCATTGTGAGGAGAGATTCAGTCCATTTATGACTGAGTGGTGTCATGTGGGAGTCGATATATGTTCTAACCCACTACACACAGCATAAGGTGGAAAATGAACTATGAGATGAAATTTAGGCAGATGTTATTGTGAAAGCCTGAACTGGAACTGTAATTGAGACACGGGGGTTAGCTCCACTACACTTTCAAATTGAGTCAAGGGATTTTCAAATGAAATACTGTTAAATGAAGAAAGCATTGATATACCAAGAAGTTCTAAAAGGCCAGAAAGCCCTTTCTTTTCTTCTTTGATCCTTTGAGACATAATTTGCTGCTATTTTGCGTCACCTATGCATATAAAAATTTGTCTGCACTTTTTTTTTTTCTTTTAAAAAGGCACCTTTACATTGATTGACTGGTTATTATAACAGCTGGTGTCTTTTTTGTGGAATTTTTAGTTCAGATAGTATATCTACATTATATATTGTTCTTTTTTTGCTGTTAGTGTACCTTAATTGAAATTTTCATTCAGGCAGCCAATAAACAGTTTTTTTTATATAAACAGAATTTAGGATACCAATATCAGTAATGGGTTATTTTCCTTCTCTGCCCTTTTGCAAAAAAAAAAAAGTTGTATATTATCTAAATTATTCCGTAATTGTTTGTTATACCCGTGTGCTCTCTTGATCAGGTCACTGGGTTTGGTACTCTGGGGCACATATTGCTTATTCGCACAGTAAAAATGATGGAACATAAGGAATAGGGGATGAGAAGGAAGTTGCTAATCCTTTTCACTTATGGCTGACAGCCAGCGAGTACACTCAGGATCACATCATCTATCCAGTCCTCTGTATGGTACACTGCATTCTGTTGGGCACTTAATGAACCTCAGAAAGTGCATAATGTAATGACGTCAAATAGTGCATGTTTACTCTATTGACTGGTGTTGCATCTTAAAGACTAAGTCAGTGAACATTGCAAGCTTACTATTTTAACTTCAACCACTGTAGCCTTGTGTAATACTAAGTAAGAAACTTAATCTGCCAACTGTTAAAAAAAAATAAAATTACCTAAGGCATATTACAAAAATCATTACATAGGACATTTTATAATTCATTGCTTCATTTTTTATGTTTTTGATTAACCTTTTTAGTAGAATTATTATTTTTATTTTCTATGTATTTTCTTATTATCCTAGTAATTCTACTTTATAATTAACATTAGCACCACCATTTTGGGGGGGGGGGGGGGGTGTATCGGGGTCTAGTCATGTGTGATGTTAGTCTAATTCTTTGGATTCTTTATGATCTAAAGCAAATGATACCTTGCATTTCTCTTATAGATGGACTCCTTTTTAAAAGCAACAGCTTTGTCTTTTGTCTCTGGTATTTATGATTCTCTAATTTTTGTCTTGAGTTTTGATTTTAGTCATCTCTGTACACTGACTTTCCGGTAATGAACACCTCCCTGTTTTTTGACTATTCTTTTGGCTCAAGTGAATCGCTGCTTGTTATGATGTATAAAATCTATATCTTATTCTGTATTATATTTTGCTCAATCAGATGAATTCAGATGTAGGAGGCATTACAATAAAAAAGCATATCCTCTTCCCTTACACCTCAATTTTGTAACAGTTCTTCACAGCTTAGTGCTAATTTGGTATTACAGCCTGGGAAAGGAAGACTGAGCCGACACCTCAGGCTATTGATTACTTTATGGATGGACGTGTGGGACAACAATTTGGTTTACAGCCTGGGAAAGGAGGACTTGAGGCAATATCAAAGAACTTTATTCATCTGGGAAATGATAGATTAAAGAGTTTGAGCAAAATTCATCCATCATATTGACAGCCAGCCAATCAGGTGCATGGAACATTCATGTGTTGTGAAACCACGTCATGAAACTTTATAATAAATATGCGTTGACGCAGTTGGTAGCACTGTTGCATCGCAGTTAGAAGACCAGGGTTCGTCCGTTAGAAGACGTGTGACCAGTTTTCATCCGAATATATTCATTTTCATGAATATTGATTGCTAAAATCAAACGCTGCCCTGGGACTTTCATCCTTGACATCACTGATTCCTTTCAGTAAGCTTTTTTAAGACTATTTTATCTAGACTTTACTATCAATCTTATTTTCTATTACTTATTATTGTTCTTTAATAAATAGTAATTTGTTTTCATCTTTCTATGCTTTGTCTAGAGTGATTGAAGTAATAAGGTAGATTTCTAAGAGCCCTGAGATTTTGCCATTAGCTCTGTGCTGCGGGGTTTTAAGGCTGAGAGTGAGAGCGCCACTCAATAGTAGGGACAGTACGAGAAGAAGGTATTCTTGGCTGATAAATGGCCTATAGTCAAGGATACTGAGTCTTTGTATTTTTTAATATTTTCTTGGAGACCAAAAAGTAATATTTAGGTCTGAGGTCTATTTAAAACATTGTATGTTGTTCATGCCAATAATAAATAAGTCTCTTGATGTGCTGAGAGAGTGACAAGTTGTGTTACACCTAAAGCATTTGTGTGGTTTTAAATGCTAAAAGTTAGCCAACTGTATGTGTGTCATTTGTAGGGCACTGTTTTGGTTAGGGTCAGAGTGTGAATATCTATGTATGTGTGTGTTATTATTTAGGGTGCGGAAGTAGACCAATCCAATAACGAACTTGACAAAAAAAAGGGTAAATAGACGATAACACTCTGCTTTTCCTTTGTCTTTTTTTTTTCTAATGTTCTTTTTAGAATAACATCCTTATTTTTCACTTTGGGCCTCAGTAGATGTGAGTGTTCCACACAAAAGTACAACATTGACAGGAACAAAATACTAAAACTTAGTAACATGCAAAAGACCACAAGAAGCTTAACTCTAAAATTATTTGTATGACTTGATGATAAATTAGTAATACTACAAAAGTTAATTAAATGTTGATGTATTGGGCAATAGCTAGGGTCTCATCCCTGACTTAATTGTCTTTTATTTTTATGTATTTATGTCTTACATTTTGTAATTTATTTCCTTTCTGCTTTATTTATAATCAAATATTTTTCCACACTTCAGTATTATGTTAATAATTTACTTACTGGTTATGTTATACTCCTTGTTTAATATGTGCTGACCGTAATCGGTGGAGCCCCCACACCTTTATAAGCCTGTGGCTGTTGCAGTGTTGTGCTTCACTAGTGTGGTTAAAATGTCTTTTATTCAGCTCTGTTTTGGATTTTTCTCCAGCACACACCTTTTTTCAAAAAACACATTTTGTAGATGTCAAATACAGTTTCTTTATTGTTTTCACACTATATTCAATTACATATAAATGTTTTATTTTAATGATAATTTGTTTTACTTTAACATTTTATCTGTGAGTGGGGCAGCAGAGGCAATAATTTACAGAAGGTTCAGAAGAAGTGGCAGCTAGAAAAAAAAACTACAGCTTGGTACCAAAAACCTCATCAGACCCAGCTTAGTGTATCCATATAAAATGCTGCTACCACTGCTTCATTTTAGGCTTGGTTTAAGGATGAAGTTTGCCAGAGCTCTATTGAAAAATTAAGCTTGTTCAATGTATTTGTACTAAACTTTTTGGGTTTATCTGAGGCATACATTTAAAGAGGACATTTTTTCCAGACCTATATTAAAAAACTGAGTTCTGATAAAGAATTTAATGGTGCGCTGAACGGCCTTGACAATGAGGCTTGGGTATCATTCAAAGAAGCCATTTTTAAGTTTTTAGGTAAAAATAAAGATTGTGAATTACAAAGAAATTGTAATCCCATCAGGATATCAAAGACATAGAAGAAAAGTACAAGGCATGTTGGGATGTCAGTATGAAGACACATGACTGCTGGATGATTCATAGGAATGCAGTAGGAAAAGTAGACAAATGACAGTCCACCAAACAAAGTTTTGGTTAAAATAAAAACTGACATATACTAGAAAAATTATATGTAAATCATTGAATATCTGTTGTTATATTTACATGTAGCATGTTTTAAAATACTAGACTATTTAAAAAATTTTCTGTATACATGAATAAATTGTGTAATTTTTGAAATTTTAATTCAGTTTCTTTTCAATTTAAATGTGACATGATGGAAACATTCTAATTACAATTTTTATTCTGTTAATTAATGCAAATAAAAGTAACTATTTATAATTAAAGCAATTTTTGAGTTTTTAATTTTGCAGACCTTTGTGTGAATACTTTTTTTGATTAGGTCCATAGATAAGAGTATTAGAGCCTGTCCCAGCAAAACTATGCACATTCTCATTCTCCAAAAAAAAATTCAAGTGTATATATAACTATTTAAACATACATATGTATATATGTCCATCCATCAATTTTCTAAACCAGCTGCATCCTGAGAAGGGTCAAAGGGGACCTGGAACCTATCCCAGCAAGCACAGGGCACAAGGCAGGAAGAACCCCTGCACAGGGTGCCAGTACATAACACATATGTATGTATTTATGTATGCACACACACTCAGTACATTTGTTAATGGGCTGCCCAGTTAGAAAAATGTTAACTGGAAGCCATGTAGGGCCGAGATTGGTTACTTGCACAGACAAGGCAAGTACTTTGTTATGTTCAACCACAAGAACAAAAACACAAATGGGATGAGGCACAAAACTCAACATTGTAACTGTCCAGCTGTAGAGCCACCTAACAAAAAAAAAAGCAGGCAGTAATCTCCTTAACTGGCTCAAAGCACTGGCCAGCTGTCGTAAGATCTGCAAATAGCACCATTGAGACTGTATAAATGGTAGTTTAGCAAGCCATGCAACACGGCAAGGAATGGGAAAAGCATAATGAAGTTGTCATCACTTTTAAGGAAAATACAACTGTAGTGGATAGGATAGCCGTTATTCCTCGTGATGTACAGCAAACAGAGGCAATAACAGAGAGGAGACAGGAGCTGTTAGTGAGTTTATTCCAATATCCTCTTAGAAAAGACAAAAAAACAAAATACTTTTACTGGACAAACTGTACTGAGCAGATGGTATGCGCATCCTGAAGGACAGTTACTTTTAAATATTGTTTGGCGGATGCAATTATCTTGTCTCAACCACTCAATAGCAGATGCTGAGGTTATATGCAACATGGCATAATCACTTTAGGATGAGATAGTCATTAACAACGTAGGCCATGGTTTACTGTTGTCCACAGGAATAGAGGGGGTTGTCATAATACCTCCATCTATGTAGGCTTGTAGCACATTTGCCAACCCCTGTTTGGTAGTGGTTCAGCGAGACCAAGTCCTGCCTGGGAAGGTCAAACCTGGCACACATTTTGTTGGGTTACTGATCAGGAAAGAGTTTGCAGGATGGTCTATCTCCCATAGCTTTTTCCATGTGTCGGCATCAATAACATACCTAGACGTTAACAAATAAGAGCTTGGAAGGGAGACAAACTCTCGGATGGTGGACAATATCACCATATATAAGTAAACAGTCTGGCTTCTTGTATTTTGAGGATAGAGCCTTGCGATAACCCATTTATCTGCATTCTCCAAGTGCTTATTCAATCGCCAAGATGAATTTGGAATCAATGGTTTTGAAGGAACAGTTTCACCACATGGGTTACCCACTGAGGTGGAACTTGGCTAATCTTCCCAATATGGCATCATAAGCAGCCGTCAAATCAGTAAAAATGGCTCCTGTTTTTAGCTTGCATTGGAACAAATTTTCAATGAACATGGTTAGTGCCACTACCTGGTCACATGTTCTGTGGCCTGGACAAAACCCAGCCTCGTCTAGTGAAAAGGTAGATTCTACCGTGGGTCACATGCACAGCAGAACTAGCTGTTCCATTGCCTTGAAGCAGACACTAAGTAAAAATTTTGGGACATAACTGGCCGGCAAGGTTGGGTCATTTCCGGTTTTGGGCAGTGCTATAATTTGTGCCCTCCGATAGGACCCTGGAATACTTTAGAATCCTGCCAGCCATCTTGTTACATTTGGACCTAGGTGCTTAAGAAAGTCTGGGTATATGTTATTGTACCTTGTTGTCATTCCCACCTTTGTTACACCCAGAACTGCTCGCAATTCATGTGCTGTGAGTGCCTCAGGCATTCTGTGCTGGTTGAATCTTTTAACTCTTGATGAGCCATTTACTGTTTTGACGGACTTACAAAATGGGGCCAACCACTTGGTTTGGGGAAACAGAGGGATTATGCAGGATTGGAGGTCTCTGAGCAGCGCAAAGTTGCCAAATAAGTAACCATGCCTTTCTGCTGAAAACTGTTAATTTCACTGTCTGGGATATCTCTTCCCATATTTCCCAATGTGCAGTATCCAGAGACTCCATGATTTGCTCTGTGGTGTTGGGATCCCCAGTTGCCTCATACTTTTTAGTAGTTCCTCTGCCTCCTAGGTTAGGCATGGCATGTACACATGGAGGTATCCATGTGGGACTTATACAACAGCTGTCAGAACACTGCCCTATAGAAATGGTTCCTCTACTGAGACACCCCTTGATGGGATTGTGGCCACACAGCATTTCAGGATCTTGAGGGGGGACCCAAAAATAACCGGAAATATTTTTAAAACGTGTTTAATTTAATTTTCTGTACAAACTACAATTAGTCTCCTTCAAAGTACTCTCCATTGGTGGAAATACACTTATCTAACCGTTTGTTCCATTGTTCGAAACATTTTTTAAATTCGTCTGAAGTAATGCCCATTAATGCTCTGGTCGTTTCTTGTTTTACCTCTTTGACGTCAGCAAAACGCCTTCCTTTCAAGTCTTTTTTCATCTGAGGGAGCAAAAAGAAATCACATGGAGCTAAATCCGGTGAGTAGGGTGGGTGGTTCAGGGTTGTCATACCATTTCTTGCCAAAAATTGGCGAATGCTGAGAGCAGTGTGAGATGGAGCGTTGTCATGATGAAAGAACCAATCGCCCTACTCCCACAAATCAGGGTGTTTCTCTTCTCACACTGTTGCGCAACCTACTTTTACAAAAAAATTCACTGAACACAAGCAGAACCTTCCAGACTGATGGCACTTGGCAGACTGACTTGTGAGGAGTGTAACTAGATATCCCTAGTGGCCCAACCACGTACTACAAGTACCAACCTAACAACAACAAAATTCTGGTTATTTTTGGGTCCCCCCTTGTATATATACTGCTCCCAGTTTGCCTTCTTGAAATTTCACCTTGGTTTCTGAATAGACTGAATAACTGAAAGCTGGAGGCCTAGGTAGATGACAGTGGGGTGGTGTTGACTTTTTGGAAAATCACTTAGCACAACTCATGAAATTGGTTGCAGATGACTTTTGATTGTGGACTCCCAGCACACATCAGGGATGAACTCTTATTGTCATTGTGCACATTTGAAAGTGCCTTGTTGTTTGGAATCACCTACAAGTTGGAGGTCATTATTGCGGGCCCAATCCATAAGTAGTTAGCCATCCGTATTTGCCTCCTGATACCCCTAGCTTTGGTGGTGACTGTTAAAATCCCCACCATACACTGGTGGATGATTAACAATTGGCAATAACACCTATTACCACTTCTCACTTAGTGATTTATGGGTATTGACAACATGAGCCCACCAACTTGTATAATGTCATAGTGTTTGGTAGATTGTATCTTTGTTGCCTCTGTGATGTTACTTTGAACTTATGCGGCTTGACCATGTTTAACGTGAAGACTGTAACTGATGACTTCAAAACTGGCTATAGTGAAATGTCTTGCCTCTTCTGCTGCAATGAGTTTCCTGCAAGAATTTCACATCAATGTAATGAATTATTATTATTATTATTATTATCAATTTTATGTTTGTCTGCTAGGACAAAGATGAGCCTCATCTTAGCAGCTGATAGACCCTCAATATTCAGTTCAAGAATCCATAGCGCTGGACCCATGGCTTGAAAGTTTTGTAGGAAGATCTTGACAAGGGGCTAGGATTCAGTGAGTTTTCAGAATTTGGTCTGCTGCTGTTTGGATCACTTGTATCTCCTGGTAAGCCAGGGTACTTACGGGGAGTGCGAAGTTAGCACTGACTCATTACTCCCCAAAATTTTAAAATGGACTGGGGAAAAAGGTACAAAGTATGAAACAAAATAGTCAGAAAAACAGGGTGAAATGAAATCCAGGAGGACAGTTTATCAGCATGCACCTATGACATTATATCTTCTGTTATAATTGACCCCACATACCAATGCATGCTGACAATAAAATTTGCAAGAAGTGCTGAGAAAACCAAAATACAAGATGAACAAATAACAGAATCCATGGAGGTTGCACTTCAGATTTTACACTCCTAAAAATAAAAGGTTCCAAAGTGGTTCTTCAGAGCAATGCTATAGAGAAACTGTTTTTGATTCCCAAAAGAGCCATCCACATGAGTTTTATTTGGATCCTTAGCAGATTTCATAAATAACCATGAACAGATGATAACAGACTTGAGAATTATCAATGACTTCAGGATTTTGAAAAGATTTATGATGCAAACAAAAAGTTAAGTTGAGGTTTTCTTGATGTGTTTGATTCCTGCCAAGTAGCTTAGTGTACATTTAATATTTCTGCTTTGTCTATATATTAACAACCCTTTTCAAAAGTCCAAAGAATCAGTTCCATGTGCAAAGTTTCCTTTCCAAAATGAAATGATTCTTAGTCAAGCAGTGATTATAGAACGAATCGTGCAACCCAGTAATATGCCATTAAAGAACCAATATTTTAAGAGTGTATTTTAGTAATGGAAAATGTCTCTTAATGAGAAGAGATTTGCCTCAGGCCACTATGCTAGGAGAAGGTTAACACCCATACTGCAATAGTCTTTCCAGTGGGAGTTTACTTGATGCCTTGTGCTCAGATATTGGTCAGGAAATAAAGATCCTTACTTTCTCTTTTTCTATGGAATGCTAAATTACTTTCAGTTCAGCACTCTTTCTTAATATGAAACATATCAGACAGAGTTAAACTGCTAGGCATACACCCTTTAGCACATTTGTTACTCCTTACTACCTGCCTTACAAGTTCTACACTGAGCTTAATTTAGGTTACCACATGACCTTTTCATTCCTTTCCCTTTCCCTCTTCTCTCTTGAAAGCAAACATTTCCAACTTTAATTTTCTCATTCCTTATTCCCTTCTGATGTGATGAAGGGTTGGGAGGTACCTGTGTTCCTGTCCAGACTGACATTTTGACACTCCAGTTTTTTCACAGCAAGACCCTTAGATATGCAATTTCATTACTCCTCTGGTCATTTCTAGACTATTGGAGATATGTCTGATGCTCTGAGGCATGGGGTATTCCAAATGCTGCAGACAGGTTTCTTTTTGTTCTTAATACATTTTTTCTTACCTCCAGCTGTGGTCAGTCCTCAGCAATTGTGAGTTTTCCCTACCTTTCCATTTTCTCTCCAAACGCCTGTACATGTTCTGCTGCTCCTTACTTCATTGTAGGTTGCAAGTTTATGCTCCTTATAATTCTGTGCAAAGAAGCTTACAGATCTCCTATTTAATTTATTATATTTATTGTCTGATGGGGCAGAAAAGTTACAAGGATCCCAACAGTACTACTGGGGCACCAATCAGGCAACCTATTTTTGAGACTTATTTCTGTAACAACCCCTAACGGGAGCAGCCGAAAGAAGAAGAAAACTGTCAGACCATGACATGTTGCAAATTTTCCTTATTTTACATATCGCCTACAATGGTTCCAATTAACAGATTTGAGGGAGCACTGACATACTGTATAAATATATCTTCTGTTCTTTTTTTTTTTTTTTTTTTTTTTTTTTTTTTATTTTATTATTCTATTTTTACTCTGTAGCACTTTGGGATTGCTAAAATATAAAGTGCAATATAAATAAAATTTATTATTATTTATTATTATTATTAAATAGCTTAGTTCACTATAACAATTGCCACCTATTTCTTGGAAGAGTTGATCTTATGTAAACAATTTGCACTATGTTATTGTATAACATACATTACATCATCTCACTCTATATTCTTTGGGTGCATCCTTTGCGTAGGAAACTTACCAGAAACAGCTATGAAAGTTTAAGGGTCTTTGGTAAACAGCTTGTCATTACACAGAAACTACTTTGTATACATAATACAGTTAATGAATGAAAAAGAAAAACAATTTATCGTATCATTTCGCTCTCACTATCTTGGGTGCAGTGGGGTCAGAAAGTCTCTGTTACATAGAATATACAAAGAACTGAAAATTTCCCTAACATATTCCTAACCCCTTTGGTCTTTTATTTGATTTTGTTAGTAATTGTTCCTGGTTTGATGTTCTGGCTTCTGCCATCTCTTGTTGCTTTCTTAGCACCTACTAGCACCTAGATAATAGGAACAATAAGCATTGTTATTAAAATATTTCACATTTTTTATCTTATTCACAAATTGAAACTTTATTGCCCTTCGTGTTAAACTGCAAAGAATCAATATAAGCCTCATAGGGGCCAATCTCTGTGCTTCTGTCTTTACTGTGTAAATAAGGGACATCTCCTGATTTGCTGAGTAAAACAGACTCTTATTAAAGGTGTGGAAAAGACTTAAGTTGAGTTGTTTTGCCACAAAGTTTTAAAGACCAATTGCTCGCTCTTGCAGTTGTTATCTGTGAAAAAAGAAAACAGAGAAAATATGTTATTGATTTAAGAGCAGTAGAAAACCTTTAACACATAGGTTTATCCAAACAGGTTTAGAACTAGTAAAAAATGAAGCTGTTGGTGCTGCTTTAAAAGAATGGAAAAACAAGACACTTGTGTTATTGGGTCATTTTTGCAAAAGAAAATTTGTATTAATCTACAACTTTCAGAAATTATTTTAAATTATCACCATCTCTGGAAATGTAAGTAATAGTTACATTACAGCAATAAGTAACATTATGGCAATTAAGTGTTACACTCAAAATTAACTTAATTCAATTATGTGCAAAATTTCCACATAATTTAATTGAGTCATTTCAAAGACATTGTAATTTAAAGATTATTTAATTTAGTAATGTAGTTTAATATAAGTATGGTTTTTCCGACCTGTTAAATTCCATGGATCAAACTCAAATATATTTTCTCTTAAACCAAATTTACACGTTCTAGTTAGGTGACAAATTTCCATCCAATAATATTATGTCTGTCCAATTAAGCCTGTTCCACCGAAAAAGTAGACACACACACAAGAATACCTCAAAGTAAAACTTTATTATATTAATAGTTTTCATTCAATTTGAAAAATTAAATTGCCACAAGGTAATCAGCTACTTATTTGCTATTTTTTCTCCTTTTTGCTTTATACCAACAATATGCAAAAAATTGCTTGCTCAATAACAGTCGTATTAAACAGTTAAAAACACATATCAGTAAATTTCATTCAACAAAATGTGTTTACTATCAGTCTGTTGAAAAATAATTGCTTGAAACGTGCAACAATTCCTAAATACATGCTTACACAGATGTCAGTAATTTTTACACAAATCACAATTTATTATGAACTCAATAACAGAACTTTACCAATGGTTTAGTTTTGGAATAACGTCTACAATTGCTTTTGTAAAGTCTCAATAATGTAGAAAGACACAGAAGCTAACACTTTGAATTGAACTTATCTTCACTGCTTAAATAATCAATTTGTAAATAATCTTAAATGAATGTTTGTGTAAACAAAGAAAACATTGAAAAATAAAGTACAAACACACAATAATTTCTAATAGTATTTCCAGCTCTCATAAGCATATAAAGATTTCTTCTGGAAAAAAAATCCATTCAAAAAATTTCTTTCAGTGGTCAGAGACAAACACATCTGCATAATAAAAATACATTTGAAGGAAAGCAAAACAATCGGCCTTTGTATAACTTATGCTTATATTTGTAACTTAAAAAAACAGAACACTAAAGAAATTTTCTTTTTTTTTTTTGGAGAAAGTTTTCACCCATCCATGTTGAACCATATTAGGTTGAGTGCATAGGTCAGGCCAAACAATGTGACAAAAGCAGAGACAATATTCTTTAATTCACTGAGAAACTCGACACCCTCAAGTACAACACCAACATCCTCTGCCTCCTCGGTAGCATCTGCACCTTCTCTTCTTATTTCTTATATTTGTTCAGTCTCCCTCTCAGAATCAGTTGGGTTGCAATTCTGAGAACAAAGAAACACAAGTACAAAAAAGATAAAATTAGCAGTTTCAAATGTAGGAATTACAACCTTTATGTCAATGACTTTCACATTAACTTCTGCAAAACCAATACGTCCACCGGTTTTCTAACTTTAAATAGACTCTTTAACATAAAAAAAGAATTCTGCTTTTTGAAAAGTTTGTAGTTTTTTTATTGTCAATCCAGATATTAGAAATTGGGTTTGTTCAATGCTTACATACCAACCATATCTTTTACCCCATGGAGTAGCCCTAAGATTTTACACACTTTTTAAAATACATTTAAGCAGTATATGCTTTAGTGCCATTTAGATGGCATTGAAATAGAAGCTATATAGTTTGTAATCTTTGTGCTCTGATCTTTGTTAACAATCAGTATCTGTATAATCAAGCCTGAAAAGCTTACCAAAAAAGGGCCTTAAGTTTTTAAAGCTACTGCAATAAATGCAAGTACTTCTAAATTTCCATTAATAAACCTGCCACATCTTTGACTACAGAACAAGAGCAGAGGAAAAAATAAATTAACACAGCAGACAGACTTGAATTATCAAACGAGTTGGACTAAAACCCTACAGACCCTGGTTTAATGTTCAATTAAATTTTTGCTTTATCTTAAATTTTTGTAATCGATGAATTCTGTATTGTTGTTTACTTACCAAGTACTCCTTCACAGCCTTTCCAATATCTTCATTAAAATAGACACAGAGGCTTTTCAAAACACACTCTCTTCTTAAATCAACGTCACTCTATAGGAAAATGAAACACATAACGACTAGTAACTTACAATGTATGACTATATTGATTAAAACAATGGAATTCTCAAATTAAAAGGGCAGTGCTCACCAAGTTTATCAACAAACATTGCTCTATGACAAATCATAAATAGCTGAGAAATTCATCAACCACACTATAATACATATATGTGCGAACTGTGAGGAATCACTAAAGTGTCCCTAGGGTTACTTCTTTGAATTACATGGTAAAAAGTTTAGAATTCACACACCTGGTAAAGCGAAATTTCAGTTACAGCTCATGAACAACAAAGATGTTTTCTGAGATAACTTACACCTCTCAATACAAGAGCTACTACTCATTAAACACTCAGCGAGTGATCTATTTCCTTGTAAAAGAGAATTGTTAAAATATTCAAAAATCCTCTTTACAAGACAACTACTTGAGCAGATTACTGGCATTTACAGCTACAGTTTCTTCCAAAAACTTAGACATTAGTTTGTGGATTCTGGTAGTATTTTCAATTGATAATATAAAAATATGGCATTTTATTGCAAATGTCTGTAAGCAATAAAAGGACCACAATCCATAGATGATTTTCAGCACTTTGGCTCCGGAAAAGAAAACAGATTAAACAAGAAATGTTTCAAAGGGGATACCGTATTTCCCCAACGAAAGGCCGCAGCTTATACATTAATTTTACAAAATGCGTATTGGGTGTGGCTTGCTTAAATGGGGCAGCCTGTCTAAATACATTCGATAAAAGTGCATTTAAATGTACTGTTTACTTCAAAAAATCAGATAGTGACGTTGTTCATAGATACAGTTAAAATAAGTAAGTCCAATATTCGAAAAGCATATGAATTATAAATTGTCCAATAGACAAAAAATTATGTCAATTAATAATGACGCCATCATTGGTTCAGTGATCACTTGGCGCTGCTGCATCTAGCCTCTTTTTCACATTCGTCTCTTTCAGGTTCATCTCTTTTTCAGGGCTTTGCTACATTGTATCCTAGTATATAATACAAGCTAGGTAAAAAGCAAAATTTAACAGAAATTAAAGGATAACATTTTTATTTTTCGTTTGAACGACTGGAGGGTGGGGGTACTGCAGTACAGCAATGTCAATCATCTGTCTACATGTAAATTTTTCAGAATAAAATTAGCAACACTGAAATTAGGCTTACCTTTCATGAAATCCTTCAAAATCAGATCCATAATTATTGTATTGAATAACTCGATTGCGACCTGTGCTGCTTTGCTGTCGCTGATGTTGGACACACTTTCGTCACCAGTATCGCTCTCAGATATTGCAGACATTGCTTGTGCTGCTGGTAGGCTTGTAGGTAGAGGAAGGATTCCGGCTTTGCGAGTACCATTCTGTATGCTTTCTGGTTTCACATTGTTCCGCACCAAAATAACCCATTCACACGCTTGACTGTACGTCGCACGTCGCTGCCGGCCAGACAGAGTCAATGTATGCTAACCATCTGTCATCCATTTTTCCCACTCGATCCTCTTAAATGCATGATTGACAGCAATATCAAGTGGCTGCAGTTTGCATGTAACTCCACCAGGTATTACAGCGACGTGACCACCAACCTTGTTCACTTCCTTCTGAACACTATCCATCAGATGAGCAGACATAGAGTCAAAAATTAGCAAGGACATGAGAAACTTCAAAAAGTATTTAATTAATTTAAATAGATATTAATTATGTTATGATCTGTATTTAAGAAATGTGTAATTATATAACCAATAACTACACATACACATTTTAAAATTTTATAGTCTACATCAAAAAATATACACTTGAAACTTTACTACTTCGTTCACTTGGAACAGAGGAGGCCATCTGTTCCTGAAATCTGCAATCATTGGCTTGTCCTGAATATCCTCCTGCCTTCTGAATGAGAAAGTAAGCTCCATTTTTTGCCTCAGCACATTGTCATGTTTCTTTTTTTTTTTTTTTTTTTTTTAACTTCCAGTTAGAAAATTTTCTAAGATCTCTTTGGTTTCTCCATTTGGGAAATCCAGACAGTAGTTTATTTCTGCCCTCCTTGTTTTTTTTATTTTTAGTGAAGGTCTTATTCTGGTCTTGTGATTTGTGCTTCAGGGAGTTGACACAGACCTCAGAGCATCCAAGTTTGCAAAGCTTTGTACGATAATTGGCCATCATATATTTTAAGCTATGCTTCCAACCCTCATAGCCAGTGTGTGAACCTTGATCCCTCAAGCATGGATGGGTTTGAACCAATGCTGCAGCCATTTTGCTAATCTGCATATCACTTGGGTATACAGAATACCTTATCATTTTTTCAGCAAGCACCTCAAGAATATGCGATTTAAGCTTTGAGTTAGGAATTAAATAAGTGCCATATGCTTTGAAATTGGCATTAGCTCTTTCAGAGTGTAACTCTGCATTGTACAAAAACCGAAGTACGACAATGGCATCTGGCCAAAAACTGGATCTTAATTCAGGAGATGACCACAGAATAGTGTCATTAGTTTGACGAGAAGAAACTAATACAGAATCATCTGATATTGTTTGTTATAGTTAATTGGGTGCTTTTACCTTCAATTTAATGTACTGATGTCAAGTTAATTCATTAATTGTCTAAGTCATCATCCATGTACTACAGACAAAATTTTTCTTTAGCCCAAAACACAAGGTCATCTCTAGCATCACACCTTCCAATGAATCTGGAATCCCTAACTTATGAATCAGCTTTCTGGAGTCATTTTCTCTAAGGATAATTCATAGAATAATTGTCGTTTTTTAACTATACTGAACTAAGAAGGAGACAAATTAAGTTTTAAGGTTTTTTTAAAAAATCTAAATGTCAATTAATGAAAGGTTAATACAAGTGACTTTAAAAAAATATCATTTAGGCATTTCCATTACATTGCAACAACCTTAGATTACTATATGTCCATTCAAGGTCACCGTTCGGATCCCTCCAACAATGTAATCATTAAGTTTATAATGACCAGTCAATACTTCAACCTCTAATAGGTCAACCTGTCTTGTAGGTGATACGGTTGACTGAAAGGCTCTAAAATGCTCTCTATACCATGCACACAACAGCTTCACTTTGAAAGCTAACCTGTACTGAATGAGGCAAATTTGGAGAACTTCCACAAATTCTGGCAATCCACAAGTAGAGCCATAAGCAACCAGCATGTCTTTTCTATAGCTGATCCCATTACAGGACACACATTTAGCAAGATGAACCTGAGACTCATCTGGGTACTTTTGCTTGAGAGTTACTATCACATCATTATTTAATACATGAACAGAAACTGTTGAGATATTAGTGACCTCTAAGATGGAATTCTTGAGAGGGTTTAAATGCAAATAATAAGCGACCATGAAGTGATGTTTACTTGATATGGAAAGTGTTATATTCTTAAAACAGTTTGTATTTTGAACAACCTTTTTAAAGAAGTTATGTTAAGCCTCAAACCGCATTGTCCATAAATTTACTAGGCCCAAAGAGTTGAATTAGCCGAGGTTAATGTTCTAAATAATTGTGTTTTGGCATAAGTCTTACATCAGTAAATAGTTCAAGTTACCTCTGTCAATGTTCAGAAATTTTACTTTCCAGCTTTGCTATAGTCTCATTTGTATACACAGAGGCAACCACAAGTTCCACAATATCTTTAAGGTCTAAAAGAACCTCCCAAGCTAATACATTTCCAGGAACTAGATATTCTACCATAAATGGAAGAAATCTGCGTAAGTTCCAGTTTTCATGTGCATTTCCATCTGTAGTGTTTGGAAACAAAACTGTGGGAAACCACACATGGCTTATTACTTTTCTCTCTCTATTTATATGGAAATTTCTGAATTATTCTATTCAGGTTGTCTAGTGTGAAAAACGTATTTGAGATCAATACCTTTAAGCAGTGAGCTAACTCAACCGGAACAACACCCTTAAACAGATCATGTACAATGTCTGGACAGTATCCTGTACTAACATGAATATGAGGTGTTGTGTTAACACCCATTTCCTTTTCACTCTACAAAGGATTATTCCATTCACCTGTACAGATTTAATGTGTGTGTTGCAGGTGCCCTTAGATTGGAGGCTGAAAGCGCCTGTCTGAACATCTTTACACTGAATATCAGACTTGTTTTCAGTACAAAATTGGCAAATATATTCCCTTGAGAGGTTTTTGGTAAGGCCAGCAATACCATGGACACCTTTATTGTCTGCTATTACACCCTGGACTGTTCCTTTTACAAGTTTACCAAAGTGAGAAATAAAAACGCCTTGCTCTTCTAAGGTAAACAAACCTTGTAAAAGAGGTTAAAACAATTTTTCATAACGATGTCTTTAAATCACTACTTTTGAACAGAATAGCCAAATAAATTGAAGAAAGGGCTAAATGTGAGTCTGGTGGTAAATTACTGAGAATATATTATACACCAGAGAGTTACTTTTTCTGAGATGTTCCTAAAGGTTTGTAAATTTCAAAATCATCAGTATATAAACATCAACACTATACATGCTGCCATGTATTTATTTAGTACTAGCCAATGTGATTGGTATACTTGTATTTTTGTATAAGATGACAAGGAAAATATTTGAAAGGCATTTAAGGCATTATTTTTGAAAATACAGTATATACAAAAGTAACAAATTTTTCCTTAAAACTAATTGCTGTATAGAGATTTAACTGATGAGGATTATAAAATTCAGGTTAGTAATATTTAAAACTAGTTACTCTAAGGCAAAAAATTTCCAAATAACTTAGGTTTAGCCCTTGTTTTAAATATGATGTTACAGATTGCTGAAAAAAAAATACATATTCTCTTTGTCTAATCACAGCTGTTTACCTTTTGCGAACAGCGGCAATGAAGAAAACAGCAATGACAAGTCAGAAAATCCTTGAATACATCTACACTCTCTGAAAGTGTATCTTATTAGAGAATGATCATTTTCAACGACAAATGACAAATTTTTTGATAAAATAATTCAAAGCTCTTCAAATGAAAGAGTCGCACAATTACTGTTAAAGTTTTTATCATAGAAACTTCTTTAAAAATAAAACTGAGAGGAAATCAAAACACTCCTAGTATGTACACCTTTTACTAAACAGTACCTCTAATAAAAGCAGCTTTTAATAAAAATAAAAAGTACTCAAAATTTCAATAATTATATTTGCGATAGCAAAATAAATGACAAAAACATTTAGGCACTTCAAAAAAATCTAACATTAAATAGTTGAATGCAACAGGTGCCAACACTAAGCAAACTCTACAGACATGTGGAGAAGAAACGGCGCTATCCCGATGTAGGCAATGTGACGTCCTTTTGTGCACATGCGGATTTGGGCATCCATTGCCTTAGTTTAAAACAATGAAGTTCATTGGTATTGTTTGAACATAAAGTAAACTGGTTGATACAATATCTGAGACATTTATTCTAAACAGAAAATAATTAGTTGAGGTGGAAAACAAATACATTTTGATAGATTTAAAATTTCATAATGGCTACATACAGTAAGCCAAGAATCATTTTTTGAGTGACATAATTCAGTTTAATTCAGTTCACTAATCTCATGTGTGTTTCCATCATTGTTACACTTATTTAAAAGGTTTGTTAAACTCAAAATGGAAAATCTACCTCTTCCCAGACATTAAAATTGGACAACTGATAATTGATCTTCTGAGGCTTTACCTAAAGGACAACTAATGGATGGACTATACTATGAAACTACTGCAGAATGTAAACTTGTGTACGTATATTTTGTATGTTTAATAGTGAAGTGCAGTGAACGAATGAACTAGTTCTCGTGTACCTGTCTTGGACTCTGAATGAACGTACTGGTTTATTGACATTAAAGAACTAATCTTTTCAAGGCATGTGCCATGATACGTTTTATATTGTATTCTATGACAGTCTGAAGCTATCATCTTAACTTCACTTAAATGGGGAAATTTGAGAAATAGCTTCTCTATCAGTAAACTGTTTCAGTAAAACAGTCATGACAACAACTAGCCAATGACTGACTTGGTGGATGACACCAAGCACTTCCCATTGATCAGTTCACTCTGACTGAGTGACTATGACCATCTCGGTACATACAATGACTGATTAAATGAACCAGTATGCCCCCTACTGATCTGGATAACCATTGCAAGTTTGTTCACAAACTGCAGACAAGAAACTTGCAGTACAGATACACTGAACTAGTTCACCGAAAGAATCAGTTCATGTGCTGAACTGAGGAACAAACTGCAGACAATTGACTGGTGATGCAGTACACTTGAAGTAGTTCACTGAAAGAATCACTTCATTTACCGAACTGCAGACAAGAGACTTGCAGTATACTGAATTGCAGTTCAGATCACTGATGATATATGTGTGTCAGATTGCACCAGAAAGGACAGGATATAAAAGACGAAAATTGCAGGAGATTAATTCAGAACTGAAAATAGTTTTATTTAGTCATATTTCAATGTTTTCACAGTTTTATCACAATATTTGCTCTAATCTAAGGTTCTATTTGTATGATTGTTTTTTCCTATTTATTGTTGAAATTTTACTGTCAAAATTCAATGAAGAGGATTATGTGTGAATTACTTATTTTGATGCTTGCTTTTTATATTGTTTGTATTGTTTGGTAGTTAAAGTTGTTACACAGTTACGATACCATTCTAGATTTTAAACTAGAATATAGCTTGTTGTTGTCTTTGAAGTGAGTGAATCCATGGTTCAAAGATTCAAATCATTTTGGTGAACTGAACGAAATGAATCAACTCACTAAAATGAATCATTTCAGTTTGCAACAAAAAGAATCTATTGTTTCATCTAATGGGAGATACTCATCTACATGAATCTCACATTTGCTCAGCACCAATCATACTGTAGATGATACGAATGGGTATATTTACACATGAAATGTCAGCGAAATCTTAAGTCATAATGTATTTATTTTTATGTTTAATTTACAAATGTAAAGTTTCTGTAACTGTATTTTATAATAGATAAAGAATCTTGACAGGTTTGTCAAGCAAGATGCTAATGGAATATTAGAATAATTTTCTTACAATCATATACTGTACTAATAAGCTCAAAACAAGCTATGTTTTCTTCCATATATCTCATAATTTATGAGTGCATTAAGAGAAGAAAGACAATAAATGATGAAAAAATAGAAAGTATATATCTGCTAAATTGATTTATGCTGTCAATTTATTGTTAATTTCAAAAACTTTCAAAATGAATGAGCCAATGATTGGATGGAAGTATTCCAGCAGCATGGGAAATTATGTGAAAATGCCTTTAGCATTTTGTCTGTCATGGCTAGCTTTTCAGGTTCTTGAGAATGTCATTTGCAGTTAATACTATTTGGAATTTGTTTTGTATTATTTTCAGAATATACAACATCAATACTTTTCAGAACATTGGAACTGACATTTCCTGATATTTTTAAAATGTAATTACTGTAATTAAAGTTTGGTGGTCATCTTTGCAGTTTTTAATATAAACCACTTTATTATGTATGTTCTTCTTACATGTATTTTAAATTAGGTTACCCAGCATCTTTGAACTGGCCTAGTATGAGTAGGCATGGGTTTGTGCTTGAGTGTGCCAAGTAATGGACTGGCATCCCATGTTTAACTGTTGTTCACATGAAACTCTGCTCTTCCACATTTCAGAAAGGTGGTCACCAATCCATTAGGATTGACTGACCCATAGGAAAAAGACACCAGGCACTGCTAGGTCCCATTCAAGACACCTTCCTGCTTTCCATCCGGTGGTCTCACACCTCTGCGTGTCTCTAAACTGGATAATGAAATGGATGAATGGTGGATTAGGCAAAACAAAAATACATATTTATCACTAAGAATGAGATTAATATTTGGCTCACAGCAAAAAACGTTTGACAGCTCAGGGGTGCAGTTACTCTCTTCCCATGTTACATTTGTTTGGATACATATGTGTAATTATTCTGTATTTAAACCTTCTGTAGGCAATGTACAAATATCAATTCTAGGGTATTGTCCACCCATTTAATGTTTGCAAAAGTGGGGAGTTGAAGTTCACGTGTCTATAATGCGTGTAACATATAACGTTTTGAATTATTGTGTATTTTTCTTTTTTTACTCTGTATTGGCCTTTATTTTCTATGTAAGATCATTGAACAAAATACATTTTTGCAGGGATAGCTAAAAGGCACTCTGATCTGGCTGCCCTGGGATTTCTTCAGGAGATCTTGACCCTGTAATAAATTATGTTGATCATCCAGGAGTAAACCCAATTTGGGATTTAAAGGCATCTAATATACATTTAACATAACATTCTTAAACCTGCTTAATCCAATTCAGGATCACAGGGGGCTAGAGCTATATCATATAGTAGTAATTAAGACTTGCATTCTGTAAGCCATTTCCTTTTTCTCTTGAAATGGATAACAGTTATCATGATAGTACATATAGGAACAGAGAACTTAATAGAATACTAATGATTCTTATGAACTACCAACTAAGTTATTGTTTGGGAGCATGTTAGATGTATGTGTTAATAAAGAGCAATGTTGTTTCGATAGAGACAACGGCAATTCTCATGTCATATGGAACATTGGTAGTATAATCGGTTCCATGACAGAAAAGAAAGCAATGGAAAATTCAAAGGAAATTAAAAGACATTACTATGCATCCAGACAGTAAAATTCTTATTTACTAACTTACACAGTCTTGTGCCCTTGATTATATTTTATTATGTTTGCTTGCTAGGTCTTCCCATAGGTCTTTTTCACACCGTATTTTTTTGCTCCATAAGACACACTTTTTTTCCCCAAAAGTGGGTGGAAATGTCTGTGTGTCTTATGGAGCAAATATTACGTCACAGACCGTGATGTGTTTACCTGATAAAAGTCGACATGCAGGGGTAGAGGGCGACAATCAGCTGTTAATGGCGACAAATCTCACTGTTACGTTACAGGCATTCCCTCTTTGCTTGGAGGAATGTTAGACTCATTAACTCGGCATCTAATCCTTGCATGTGCGTGACTTATGAAATGTAAACAAAGGCAAGATGGCATCGACATCTCACGAGGGAGCGCAGCGAGTGCAGAAAACAAAATACTCAGCAGACGATGTTTTGCGCATTATCACTGAGTCGGACTCTGATTTTTCAGAATCTGATTTTGTTGAGAGTGATCGGGAGATCGAGCAAGAGAGTGAGGAACTGGCATCAGCTGATCGGACACCAGCCAGTGCCACCCTAGCTGATCGGCTGCTAGCTGAGCGCATTCACACAGCCCATGCACTACTTCAGGCTGTTCTTTCCTGAGGCTGCCTTTCAGCTACTGTTAGATGAGACAAACAGGTATGCAAAGCAATTTTTTGAATCACGGGATGTGCTTGCACCGCATTCTAGTTTTTCAAAATGGAAACCCACAACAAAAGACGAGGTGAAGGGCTTTGTGGCATTACAAATAGAGATGGGACTAGTCTGGTGATATAACTTCAGGGAGCATTGGTCCAAACGTTCTTTGTCCCCTGGTGCCTTTGGACAGGTTATGCCACGTGATAGGTACGTGCTCCTGCAAAGTGTTTGTGAGCAACTGAACTTCATAATTTCTGACACTATCGATGAGGAGATCTTGGGGTTTCCAGAAAACTAGAAAAGTGCTTGAACCTTAAAGTCTTTTTTTTTCTATGATAAAAATTAATTTTATAGTAATTAAAAATGTTTGACTTTTAATATCACTTGCATAGTGTTGATAAATATTTTTCGGCATATGTTTTTGTATGTGAAATTTAAATATATCAATATGAAAAAAAGACATGGCGGAACTTGAACCGTTGACTTACAGCTGAGCAAGCTATCACGTGCAATTTTCTGCAGCTGCCATAGGCAGCCATTATAATTTCTGACTATTTAATTGGAAATACGATTGCTGTTTTACCAGATTTTTTTTCCCTGATTAAACTAAGTATAGAACAATTTTGGGATTTTTGTGGGCCTCAGGGCCATGAAAATGATCCATTAGTGAAAAACATTTTCCTCATGGTTCTTTGCGAATAGGCAAGAATTTTTTATCAGTCAGCCAGCCAATCAGTATCATATAGATTTATTTATCTGCATATACTATTTTGTATACAAAATAGAAACAATTCAAAACTGAAAAAAAAACAAAAAAAAAAATGCATGACTTATACCACAAACTGCTGATGACTTTCATAGACCAGCATTAAAATCAATGTTTTCAACTCTTGGTGCAAATACAAAACATCATTTTTATTAATTTTTTCACTATTACGTTAACATTTTGGTGAGATTGGACTTTTGTGGTGCTCATGGTAGTGTCCTACATCATGTTCAGTACTTTACCCATGGGCACCTTATAAAGAAAAAAAAACGTGTATCAGATAATTTTATTTTTTGTGTGAATGGTCCCTTCACCCCTTTCTCCAACAGGAAAGTCAAACACTTTATCTTAATGCCTTCAGTGTTTTGTCAAACCAAAATAACCAATAACATTAAAGCAAAAATGGCAATATCAAATTATTAGTAATTGTTTTTCTGTTAAGTTCAATATATGGAGACATTTGTGTTATTACTAGTAATAGTTTATGACAGCCATAAGGTAGATATGTAGTTGATGGTACAGATGCCTACTCTGTGAATTCACACGCTTACCATATACTATTTTTGGTTAAAAGAGGCACTGAAAGAGCCAAAAATGAGAACAAAGCAGCCCAGTTACAATTATAATCACATTAACACAGTGGTCAATTTATAGGTTTATAGAGTCATTACTCTCTGACAGATTGATTAGTAGGTATAAAATCATTGAGAAAATTGCTAGGAACACTATACTAACGCCTCCCTTTGCTGTCAAAACTGCCTCAATCCTTCATGGCGTGGTTTCCACAATATGTTGGAAGACATTACTTTTAGATTCTGGTCCATGTTGACATGATTGCCTTGCTCATTTTCTGTAGATTTCAGCTGCACATTTATCCTATGAATTTCTCATTTTACCTCATCCTAAAGGTGTTCTATTGGCTTCAAATCCACAAACTCATTGTTGACAGTAACTGATAAACAATGCATCAACACCATGAAAACAAACAGCTTTTGTCATTTCTTCTACTGGAAATGATTTAAACATTTTTTCCTATTGTCTACTGTGGGTTGGCATGCAGCCTAAAGTTGGTTCTCATCTTTCACCCAATGCTCAGACCCCACACACTAGAACTGGATGAGTAGGAATAGACAGGAATAAATTAATACATTTTAGAATGTGAAAAAGATAAAGTGTACAAGTGGGGAAGGAAGGTTAAAAAAACCCATTGAGACATATCAGGGGTTAAGAGGACAATAAGCACGCTGACTGTCTGAACTGACAGTACTAATAATTTCAATAATTCTCCAGAGCAATAGTAAACATGCATATTGATGGAAACCAGACGGCAGTAAGTTCAAACTGAAACATCTTTGAAAATTAACAAGCTAATGCCATTGAAGAAGGAACTAAGTCATGAGTATTTTCTGGAGAAAGCAATTAGTGCAAAAGGAGTTAGCTGTGCAAGATGCGCACTGTATTTAACAATAAGTAAGACGGCGCAAAGGCATTTGTCAAGGGTTTTACTGCTATGCTATATTAGAGCAGCACTTAGGCCTGTAACATGAATTGTTATGTAAGTCCAAGTTAAAATAATATGGAGGGCCTGTATTAATATTGTCTCTGTATATTTGAAATTAAAAGCAACCGTTTATGGTCTTTTGTATGCATGAATACCTTTTAGATACTGTATATAGCTATTTACGTATGCCTGTGTTATTTTTCCAAAGTACATTATTTAGCAGTTTAAAATAACAGTTTTACATGTAATATTTAAAGAGTAAATAATAAAGCAAAGTAATGTAGTCTCATTTTCCATCCTAATACAGGCTTTAGAAAGGGGGTTGATTTTTATTAATGTGCAACCTGTTACACAAAAATAGGATAATGGTTAACTTTGTGATGTCAACTGCTTTGAATCTAAATACACTATTTCTTACAAATGTCTCACATGAGACACTGGTACTCATTCCTAATCATGAATGTTTGTGTGTTTGGTTCTGGTCGCAGTTCTTAAATCAGGTGGTCAGCTCCAGTTTCAGTTAACTCCTCCTGCAGTATGTGGTTAATAGATGCTGGTACAGGTTGGAAGTGGTTCTTGAAAACTGGACCCGCTCAGTACTCTACCTCATGGTCATGAAATGAATCCATTAATAAAAGATTTTTCCTCCAAAAATTTCTTGTCATTTGGTAAATGAGTCAGTCAAGGTCATGTTACTTTATGGAAAAAAAAAATACATATAGTATTTATACAGTATAGTGGCCTGTGTGGGTGACAAAAAAGCGCTCATTTGACCAGCCAGCATACAATTGCACAATAGGCAGGAATCCTAAAAGAAATACACTTTAGAGTCAAGTTTTCATAGTGATAAGAGCAGTCCTGTTTTGTTCCAATTGTCACCATGCCAAGTATGCCCCGATGTATGAATCTTCCTTATGTTCAGTCTTCCCTGCTTGTCCTGTCACTGTACATACTGGCATTGCCTTGGATCTCAGACAACAAGAAAATCTGTTTGTCTGAATATCCTTCATAAATGATTAGGGATCACCAGTTATAATCTAATTATGTAAATCAGACATAGACCTTTACAAAAATATCTCATTTGGATACTGTTAGTATTTATTTATAACTGAGAAGCATGAGGATTCACTGACAGTTCTGGTTACCCAGGAAACATTGTCATAGGTTAATAAGATGAACACCATTCCAAATGTACTTTTTTTTGACCATTTATTGCTTCAGCAATGATTTTAAATTTCTCTCTGAATAAGGTTAAATATTAAAATTCACAAAAAAGAAAAAAAATGTAAAATGAGTACTTGCATTTTTGGATCAATAGTAGTAAACCTTGAAAATAACAATATTAAATGATCATCAAAAGCTAAGAAACAGGATGAAGAGGTCAATGTGAAGTTTATTCTATTTAAAAAAAAAAAAAATGGGTTAAGAACTACCACGGATTTAAAGGGCTATGTTTTGAGTACCAGAGAATGGAACACTACTGGAGGCACTGCCCAGAGTGGATGCCTTGGTAGTTGCAGACTTTAAATATCAAGCCCAAACCATTGTCTACCATGTGACACATTAACTAATTGTATTCTTTTTTTGTCTGACAGTGGAAGAACAGATGAACATTATGCCATCCCACCGCTGGTGGGTCAGATTTACCCCCTTGTGGAACTGGCCGCTGTGCCCTATAAGGCTCATCTGAGAGAGGGGTTTTGTCAGATGCTATAACCAATGGACGGGCATCCTGACTGGGTTGGAATGTAATACCTTACCCAGCAAGGATGGTTCCCAGTTCCAGTCCCAGTTGGGAAAACTGAATAATGGATGGACCAAGGGAGCTTGATTGCCGTGATCAATTCATCCCCCAACACGAGAGATAGCACGGTTCCTCTGGTGTACTCCTAGTTCGGATTGGGGTTAGCTGAGACTTATAGTTCAGAAGGGCAGCCCTATAAGGGTCCCTGGGTGTTGCCATGGGGCACTGCTGGAAGAAATGCTTAACATTCTACCAAGCTTCCGTGTGGCCCAACAGTGCTTTGACAGTTTAATGTCATGGCACCTGAAGTACTCTTGGATCCATCCGAAAACGAGGTGTCTCACCCCTGTCAGGAATCTGGAATCGGGAGGTAGAGGACAATGCATGCCAGTATGAAAACTAAGGAAATTAATTATTGGAATGTTCTTGAGGTTGCTGGTGTGTTGGAGGAGGAATCTTTAGTTGAATGCTTGACTATGTTTGTGTACTTGTATCTGGAGTCTGTGACTCTGGGGCCCCTCCTTTCATTCACAATATATAGATATCTATATGCTAGTTACGCTGCTGGACCAATCCATCAGCAAAAGATGATGCTGTGTTACAAAAAATAAATGCCTCACCCCAGCCAACATTTTTTTTCTTATATTTATAATACATTACAAAAATGTACTTTAAAAAACAAACCTTCCTTCCACCTTCAGCTGTAATATTTATAGACAAAAATTACAAAGACGAAGGTGATAAATATTACAAACCCAATCAGTATGTACCTAATTTTGCTAGTGCCACATAGTATATTTTTTACACTTTTTCACATTCCTCATTTCATTTATTGTGGCAAATTTTTGACGGTGAATGTTTTCAATTCTGGAACCAAATCCTATTAGTATCTAAAGGACACTACATTTAATTAAGGTAATGAATAAAGTTATCCAACAGTAAGTGTCAATGTGTGAGAAAGTAATTGCCCCCTAGTAAAACCACAACTTAATTAAACAGGTAACTGATTATCAAATGATTGCACATATCCAGGTATAATTGCTGGTGTTGCTCAATGTAAACCTCAGTTATTTTGATCCTTATCACCAGATTGGAGTTGCAAACATAAAAATTCAAGAAATACATAATGTCATGACCCAAGAAAATTTCTGAAAATAAATTAAAAAACAGTGAATTCAGTCAGTCTGGAAAAGGCTATAAAGCCATTTCTAAGGCTCTGAGACTTCACCAAACTACAGTGAGAGCCATACACTGTCATTTAGGATCTATTTAGAATCTGGAAAATAAGCATATTAAGATGTGAAGAAGAGTTTAATGAAAATCTAATGATAAATAAATATAATGTATTATTATTATTATTAAAGTTTGGTAAAACATTAAAAAGAAAGGAGAAAATTTGTGTGTAAATGTAGTTTCATTTTTTTTTCTTTAAACATTGCTAGATTACAAATAATGTATATGTGTCTAATTTAATCAGTATGTTATTTCAAACTTGCATGCTCAATAAAAGAAAGTAAGCTAATTGTCGGTAGAAATCTTAGGATAAAAATTGAAATATGCTGTCTACATAAACTGTATAGACCCTTGTTTAATAACTGTAGATTTTCACATTTGAAAGAAATTGCTGTAATGAGTACAAAATGATTTTTACATTAAACTATCCATTCATTACTGAACTCATTGTCAAATTTCTAAATAACAACTGCAATATGTTCCTTAATTTGATAGCAAATTCAAAGGCAAACAATGAAAATGAAGAAAAAACAACATTCTGAGTCAGAGATTAAATGATAATCTACTATGTACTAAAACTGTAAGGTCTGTGAATGTGTGTGTCTAGTCCCTTTGAGCAATCTGATTGGTCTGTTTGACTTTGGTGGTGCAATTGAAAAAGTAAGTGCAAGACTCACGGGGAAGAGTAAATGCTTAAGAGGGACGATGAGAGTTGCCTTCAAATTCTGAGAAGTATAAAAGCAGACAGGAGGTGAGCAAGGCACCTCAAAATGAAAGCATCTCAGCACTTGTTAAGTGAGGCTCAGACACATAAGGATACCAAGGAAAAGTGATTAAGATAATCCTAGGGCTTATTCTATTACCTGTCTTCAACAGGTAACATGGCTAATAATGGATCATTTAGGAAAAGATTACAAAATTTTGTAAGGCATTTTAAAATTCCTTTGTGCACCTCTGAATCAATAATCAGGAAATGCAACCCGCCTCATACTGCCTGTACAATAAGGAAACATTTCAGGTGAGCAATATGGAGACCAACAATCCCCTTTAGTGTTATATGACTGAGAGTGTAGCAAAGATTCATCAGTAAATTACAACATAATAAAAAGTGTATAACACTTGGCTGTATGAGAAGCTAGAATTTTGACTTTCCATCCAATCATACTTCTAGTTAATCTGAGTATGATACGATCAAGGGAAGAACAAGGAAGTAATGCACTGATCATTGATAATAGAAACACCGCAGACATGCAAAAATGCATCCTTATGGTAAATGACAGGCTCAAATATGGGTTGGATATATCTTCTGTTTGAAGATTTTATTAAATATTTTAGGCTTGCTTTCATATTTTCTTACTGTTGTCTGTATGGTTAAACGGTAACAAACACAGGACTTAACAAGGTGTTTCTGCCTATTATGTGCAGGCATCACATGGTTTGTCACTAAATAAATTAAACTCCTTTTATAAAACTACCTAAATGTCACAGATAACATACAGTACAGCATGTAACATATGAACAGTTTTGATGACTTCAGTACACTTAGCCTGCCATAGCTTGTCATTTTGTTATTTTTGTTGTCCACCCAATATCACACCTAATCCAGTTCTAGGAAGTTATCATGTCAGCATCAGCCATAAAGCCAGTTAAAGGCACATTCATGTACTCATTCATTCATCCATCCATCCATTATCCAACCCGCTATATCCTAACTATAGGGTCACAAAGGTCTGCTGGAGCCAATACCAGCCAACACATGGCACAATGCAGGAAACAAACCCAAGGCAGGGCACCAGCCCACCACAGGGCACGCACACACACATCAAGCACAATTTACGATCGCCAATGCACCTAACCTGCATGTCTTTGGACTGTGGGAGGAAACTGGAGTACCCGGAGGAAACCGGCAGACACAGGGAGAACATGCAAACTCCACGCAGGGAAGACCCAGGAAGTGAACCCGGGTCTCCTAACTGCAAGGCAGCAGCGCTACCTACTGCGCTACCGTGCCTCCCTTAATTCACTCATACTGAGTTAATTTACAGTCGCTAATTAAGCTAGCAATTAAATCTTTGTGATGTGGGAAAAAATTGACTCTTCCTGAGAAAAATGTATGCAAACAAACATGCAAACTGAAAAGTATTATCAAGTTGAGGGTTTAAGGTCTCCAAGGTTTAACTGTCAACTAAATGTCTTCTTAACTTTTGCAACCAATTGTGTCTATAGTTCTTCATTCTACATTTTCCAACATTTTCAAAAAACATACTAGTTATGCCCAGTATTCTTTTTACATAACTAAATTTAAACTAACAAATGGCATCCAGGCTACTAGCTCTCTTTTAAATTTTAAACACTCCCTGTTGTACTTAAATCGGGGAAATTTAACTCCAAACACGCCTAACAGCTTGTACCACAAACCTTAAATAAATTGCTCTTTAGGGTATTTGCTATTGTCACATAATATAATCTGCTATATTAAATATAAATAAGGAAAAGTATGAAGACCACTTTTTATAAAGAGTGGGGCAATAACATATACAGTACAAGATGTTACCAATATTCACGCCTCACACATAAATTCTTTACCTCAAACTTTGAATGCAGCATGTTTTTTAACTTTTCAGTTTTTCATCCACATTTCATAGTAGATCCCACTACCTAAATCTTATATGATGTAAAATATAGACAAACATATACAACTTGAGAAAAGAGATGGAAAATTTAAGGGGACTTGTCTAATATGTCAAGAAACAACATAAAGCTCTGATATTAGGACCATAAATGATCTCAATGGCAATTTTCCATGCAGCACTTTTAATTTTCAGAATATTAAAATATTCTTTTACATCAGTTTTATAGCTATCTTTAAATATTGATTCCTTTTGAGAAAGAAAAACCTGCAGATTTTTGTGAGAGAATTAAAGTGTAAATGTCTAGGCGTTGTCCATGTCTCTGTGAAGATGGCAGTACTTAAGTTAACTTCCTGCATGTTCAGAGAAAGATTACCACCTGTTTGAACAGAACCAGGTTACATTGTACATAAAAATGATCATACATTGTGTTTAACAAGTGTGTACACAAGTGTACCCACAATCCATTAGGACACACTCACATCTTGCTTCTGCTTTTCCATTTTCTTCCAATCTGTATAGATTTTTGATTGGTGGATGAATGGAAGAGTAATTAGTGGGTCAAACTTTTACTAATATAGTGCGCGTGCAATCACACACCTCAAATCCAGTGTTATTAAACAAATAAATACCCACACAATCTCAAAGTAGCATAAAAACGAAATATTCTTCTTGGCAAAGAACAGATTTGAATAAGCAAATATTAGCTAGAATAGAGAGCATCCTTTAATCTCTCTGTTTCTTTTTTTAAGTATACACGGTATTATGAACAAATTAAAAACCTGAATGAAATTATAGATACACTACTAAACCGACTCAGTTTATGTATAATTATTATACCAGGATAGGCTTTACCTACCACAACTTTAAACCGAATGAAATAGGTTTGATGATGTATGAATGGATGAAGCTCTGTGTTTTATCATATCAACAGATTATGTAACATGAAATGTACCAACTGACCTTTTAAATTCTTTTCTGAATGAGGGATAGTAAGAAATATCAACACCACATATAGTATGTACCTGTTATGTGAAAACTCAGAACTGTACCACTGTCAATACAGTACCTTAATGCTTTTAACCCTAATTACCACCTTAAGCAGGATTCTTCACTGACTGGGACTGTCTTTACTTTCACTCCAGTTTACCACATATAGAGATCTTCACAAGAGTATCTTCTTATGGCTTAAGGAACCATATTTAGGCAAGGAATGAATAATGTAAACTTCTTGGTGATGCTAGAAACAGTTAGTTTTAGCTTCTAATAAAAAAAATTGTTTATTTGTTCAAAACCATAAATAGCTAATATATAGCAACATAAAGGATCATGCAACCTGGATATCAAGTTTCCATTCAGTCCAAGAAGCAGGAACCAATTCCATTCCCAGATGGCTTTTTCTCTCGCAGATTATGTGTTCTTAAGGAAAATATATATATATATAGAGAACACCTTGGCAGTTTTTAAAAGGAGCAGATAGATGGTTAAAGTGGTGGACACCTCTGAAAAGTATCTTCTTTTACAACAATATTGTCTCCAGCTCCCACTTCTCGCCCAAATATCAGCAAGCACAAAAAACGCCTCAAAAGTGCATGTTGACATTATTTTTTGCAGTTTCTCGCAGCACAGAAAAATATTTCAGACATTATTATCAAAAGCTCAAGGTTAATTCTCTGAGATTTGAAGCTTAAAAAGCAAAAAAAAAAAAATGTCATGTCATAATCCCCCCTGCTTGCAGTGTACTCCAGTTCAGCTTGATAAGACTAGAAGGAAAAGGCCTATTACCTGAACGGTTCACTTGCAGAAATTTTCAGATGATTTTGAAGGGAGTTAAGAGAATGAGTAAAAGAGTCAGGTGAAGTTTGCTTCTTGGTGCAAAGAGTATTGTCTGCATCTTAACATCAGCAAAAGTCACTATTCAATTCAGTTCAATTCACTATCCAAGGTGTGGATGTAGAGGTGGTTCACTCCTATAATTACGGGGGGTCCCACATTAATAACAAGTTGGACTGGTCTTAGAACTTACTTACTTCTTCTTACTACTTGCTCAGAAGTACTGTATAAAAGAAAAGGTAGGGCAGGCTCTTTATCCTTAGCAGACTGTGTTCATTCAATGTGGGAACTGGCATCCTTCACATCTTTTAGAACTTTTGATGCCCAGTTTCTATGCTGTGTTGTGCTGGACTAGTAACATCACTTCAAGAGAGGCCCACTGAATCAACAAGCTAATTATAAGGCCAGACACAGTTATGGGGCACACTCTGGAGCCCATGAAGTTAGTAGCAAAGTAGAGAATTAAAATCAAACTGAGTGCCATTATGAAAAATGCTGCACATCTTCTCTCTAACACACTAACACTAAGTACAGTACTTTCAGCTAACAAATTATTTAGCAGAAGTGTGTTAAAAATACTTCTGAGGCTCCCTTATACCACTAAAATAGAAACTAAATCTAAAATGTCAAATACTAATAAAAACAAAAAAAAATCACCATTGAATTGTTATCTACAAATAATTTTAGCATTTCAACCCACATACTCAATGAACAATGCTCAATTTAGACTATGAGAATTGCAAGTTAATTTCAGATGATCTAAAGCTGTCTCTTTAAAAAATTAATATCATTGTTGTATGGCCAACTGGCAGAAATTGCTTAAAAGACATTGGTTCTCATGATGTTTGCTGTTTTGGTTGATTTTCATTTGTCTGTCTGGAGGACATTGTTCAAAGTTCATATAAAGTCTGAGGTGGCTAGAACCTTGGGGAAGAGAGAGTGTAGGAGTCAGGTGGAGAACTAACGCTGAATACTTTCAGCCAACAAATTATTCAGCTGAGGTGTGCAAAGAAACAATACTCTGGCTCCTTTATACCAACATCAATACATCTGCATAGTGCCTGACTGGGACTGTGACAGCCAAGTCAGAGGTTTTCTTTCTTTTTAATTTTCTTGCTTTATTGTCATTCTGGGGTGTGCTCAGACCAAAGTGTGTGTGTGTATATTTCTTTATTTTTCATTTATTTACTTATTTATCTACCTGTTTATGTGTTTATTTATTTATAGAGCTTCTGCAAAAAGCCAAATTTCCCCCTGGGGAAAAATACAGGTCTATCTATCTATCTACTAATGAATGTACACAGTGTCCCCTATAAAAATCTGTTATATGCCAATGATATGATGTTTTTTTCTGGTCAGCATCCCTTCTGATGTTCCTGTTACCTTGACTTATTTAATTAATCTGAAGCCTTGTTTGTCTATAAATTTAATTAATCAAAATCTGTTTTCCTTCCTTAAATTTTACTCATCAAGAGTCCTCTTCTCTGATATCTATTCTGCTGGTAAGGTCATTTAGATATCTAGACATTGATGTTTCTTTATTTGTGCTGGATGAAGAAGCTACAGCCAACTACCGACCATATTCTGTAGGCGGTAAAAGAATTTGTCTCATCTTGGTTCTCTTCTCAGTCTCTCCATTCCTGATAGCTGCTATTATAATAAATATTGCTTATTGACGACACCATGCTTCCCCTCTATTGGTTTGAGGCTAAATTGCCAGGAGTAGCCAAAAGAAGAAGAAGATGCAATTCAAAAAGACCCAATATTAAGCATTCTAAATTAATCAGAAGTCTATATCAGAGTCTATATCTTACATTATAAAACTATTAAGTTATGGGTTTAGGTATTGATAAACTTATGTTTTGCTGCTTCCCCCTTTCTCTTCCTTCTGGTTTTTCATCTCTGACTCTTTTTTTTTTTATTCTCACTTTCTCAATTCTATACAGTGGAAGTTATAGCAGAAATATCGACACTCTTGTCTCTTTGGAAATCCCAAGAATCTTTAGAGGATCCCTTGTTTATGACCTGTTTCTGCTAACTCTGTGCATTGCGAATCAGTAGGTAATCCAGTTAATATATTAATATGTATTTACACATTTTAATGTTCAGGTAGGGCGGCACGGTGGCGCAGTGGTAGCGCTGCTGCCTCGCAGTTGGGAGACCTGGGTTCGCTTCCTGGGTCCTCCCTGCGTGGGAATGTTGCATGTTCTCCCCGTGTCTGCGTGGGTTTCCTCCGGGCGCTCCGGTTTCCTCCCACAGTCCAAAGACATGCAGGTTAGTTGGATTGGTGATTCTAAATTGGCCCTAGTGTGTGCTTGGTGTGTGGGTGTGTTTGTGTGTGTCCTGCGGTGGGTTGGCACCCTGTCCGGGATTGGTTCCTGCCTTGTGCCCTGTGTTGGCTGGGATTGGCTCCAGCAGACCCCCCGTGACCCTGTCTTTGGATTCAGCGGGTTGGAAAATGGATGGATGGATGGATGTTCAGGTAAGGAACATTTATTTATATAGCACATTTTCATACAAATAATGTAGCTCAAAGTGCTTTACATGATGAAGAAAGAGAAAAAAAGACAAAATAAATAAGAATTAAAATAAGGGAACACTAATTAGCATAGAATAAAAGTAAGGTCCGATGGCCAGGGAGAACAAAACAACAAACAAAAAAAAAACTCCATACCGCTGGAGCAAAAAATAAAATCTGCAGGAGTTCCAGGCCAGGAGACCGCCCAGCCCCCTCTAGTCATTCTACCTAACATAAATGACCTCAATCAGTCCTCATTGTATTCAGGGTTCTCATGGAAGAACTTGATGATGACAAAAGTTCCAAGTATTTGGAGTTATTGTAGTTTTATTATTTTGTTATAAAGTCACTTCTAATGTATTCACTTTTTCCATCTGTTGAACTCAATGAGAATTCGGTCCCCCTCAAAAAATGCTTCAAAACATTTATTAGCTGGTCTTATTCCTAATTGCTAAAGCATTTTTGAAATATGTACTGCAGATTTCTACTTTTGGAGCAATTTTCTTACTAACTCTACACAGAGAATACCAGTAATGCAGATTTCTCATCTTCATTTTCACTGCCCCACATTATATAATTTCATTCAGGAGCATTCACGTTATTCTGTCCTGCTGGCAAGGTCATTTAGTCCTCATCCACATGTTTTTAAAAGAAATCCTGTCCACAAGCACACCGTTTTTTAAAAAATCTCCATCCACATGAAAAAGCAAAAAACCACTGTCAAGAGCACAAAACAGGCATAACAAAGGGAATGTCACTGAGATTATGTCCATCGCCCATTTCTTTTGCAAATGTGTGTCCAGCATGGAATTTGCAAAAATACGACTTCAGGAATACTACCTGGCCATTTCACTATGACGTCAATAGATGAACACATGTAATCACAGGTGGGTTGTATGTTAAGAGAAGATCTCCCATTTGTGTTCAAACAATCATTGGAATTTATGGATGACTGCTCTATTTCTACAATAGTCCCAATGAAACCCTGCTGCAAGTTCCTCTACTTTCGTCTTCATGACAGGTAATTGTATATACCTAAGTGGACTGTAATTAGTTCACACACTTGCCTTACTATTTTAGAAACCACTTGTCTTGACAACTCAAAGGCATTTGCTGTCTAGTGTAATCTCCCCTCATCTGCTAAATAGTACAGTGTGCAGGCAACATTTTTGACAAAATTGACAGGCAATCGTATTACAGTTGTCTTTCCTTCGATGTGCGAGCGAAGTAGTTCACTCAAATGCAAAATTGATGTCCTTGAAAAATGAAAATTATCCTCAGCAAAAAACACTTTGTTCTTAAAGTTGTCCCAGCAACTAGAGGTCTGTGTCATCAGAGTGTTCAATGCAGCAATGACCTCCATAGCACATTCTGATGCCTCTGTTCCTCAATATAGTGATAAAGTAATTGTACGTTTAAATGTAAACATGTAAAAGTCCCATTAAGAATGTTGACACCAGCACTACTTTAGCTCGCAATTGCACAAAATCGCAATTGCACAAAATTGCCTCTGGTAAACAAAACAGATAATGGAGCACACGCTGACATCAATTAAAAAAGATACCAGCAAACACTCTGACATTACAGGCCAAAAACTCTCTTTTCCCTATCTACACATAAACAGGGAGAATGGAGTTTATAAACAGCTGCACCCTGTTTTCAAAAGTTCCATTTTCAGGGACCTAAAACACAGTTTGCGTGGTGGATGAATTTGCCAAATCACAAACAAAAAGCTACAGTTTAAAAAATAACCAGATACATTGGACAGGGTCTTAGATATTTAGGGACTGTTGTTTCTTTAGTTGTGTAGAATGGTATTTCCTGCAACTACTGTCTGCTCTTGGACTTCTCAATCTCTGTCTTCCCATTCCTGAAGACTGTTGTTAAAAAAAAAAAAAAAAATGTGTTCCTTATTTTAGTCTTGTCAACATCATGCTTCCCCTCATCCTCTCTGTTCAAATATTAGTTGGAGGCCAAATCCCCTTTTTTTCTCAGATGCTATGGAATTCCAAAAACATTCTATTTGTATTTGTGGCAGGCAGGATGGGAGGTGTCTTTACTTGATTTAGAATTCTATCATTGTGCATACACCCTCTGATAGATTAAGCGTTGGATTAAATCCCTCAGTATCATTCTATCTTTACCTTTAAATATTCTAAATTATCTGGTCTTATTTCTAATTTTTATTCATTTTTAGAATATATACTGCAGATTTCTATTTGTTTTGACTAATTAAGTAATGCACATTCCACATCTTTATTTGAGCCACCCAAAATTTTGTAATTTTAATTCATTGCTATTTACTCTAACAGATGCCAACTTCCACTGATAAAAGTAGTCAAAGTACATTACATCAATAAAAAATTGTTGTGTCTTGCAGAATTTGCACACAGTAGCTTGTCTTTCATGAGCGCTTGCTGCAGCTTATAAGTCTCTGACAGTGGTGTTAGATGGCCTATTTATAAAAATCAACCGTATGTTTTTAAGTTATTAAGGGTTGAATGTAAATTACACAAAGCATTTTTCACTCTTTAAAATAGAAGTTTAGAAATTTCCCCTTCCAAAAATCCATGTTTTTTTTGTTAGAACCTTTACAACTTGACAAAGAACTGCAAAATTATTAATGGTTGCTGCACGCCTATTTTATGAAACCTTGAATGGTAAGGGTATTGTGCAAGCCTTACAATGGACTGTAGATAATGTCTGAAGAACATCTTTGATTTTCTGGCGTTCTTTTTTTGTAAACAAAATCATTTTTGGCTTATTTCATTCCTGCTGTGTACTTTTACTTACAGTGCTTTGGATAAACACTGGACCATTCAGTCTCTACAAAACACAAAAAGGCAAAAACAAGTAAAAAAAATCTCTCTTTAGTAAAGGTATACAAGAGAAAAAAAGTCTCTTTCCAATTGAGTTAGTAATGAAAGTAATGTATCGACCACAAAGACATTGTTCCAGAGTATCTGAGCTGTAGTTCAGCCTTTTTTATTTTATGATATGTGTTAAAATAATTTCATGTATTTCTTTTTACTCATATCAGTGGCTGTGTGCGGTGTTGTTTTGATAAGTCAGGAAAAAATAATTACCAATTTGCTAAAATCAGTAAGGATCCTAACCAGTGAATATTTTGTTGTCTTAAATGTTTCTTAATAATTTTGAGTTTTAATTATTCCCAGCGGGCGGCACGGTGGCGCAGTGGTTAGCGCTGCTGCCTCGCAGTTGGGAGACCTGGGGACCTGGGTTCACTTCCCGGGTCCTCCCTGTGTGGAGTTTGCATGTTCTCCCCGTGTCTGCGTGGGTTTCCTCCGGGCGCTCCGGTTTCCTCCCACAGTCCAAAGACATGCAGGTTAGGTGGATTGGCGATTCTAAATTGGCCCGTGGGTGTGTTTGTGTGTGTCCTGCGGTGGGTTGGCACCCTGCCCAGGATTGGTTCCTGCCTTGTGCCCTGTGTTGGCTGGGATTGGCTCCAGCAGACCCCCGTGACCCTGTGTTTGGATTCAGCGGGATGGATGGATGGATGGATGGATGGATGGATTATTCCCAGCTATTTCTGTCCATATACACCTTTATAAACAGAAACATTATTATTCATTTGAAACAAAACAAAAATGTGAGAACAAATGATTTAAAAAAGAACAGTAAATAAGACTTTGGTGGCATCTCAGACATTCTTCATTTGCACCTCAGCTTTTAAGAGCATTTGCAACCCATTTAATGGCTATCAGATAGATGATTCGATAAAGCATTCAATCGACAGTGTACACTACTGCATTTTTTCAGTCTTACCAATTAAGTGAATTCATATGCTGTGTAAGGCATAAAGGAAAAGATTACTGCCTTTAAAAATGGACAGTTGCAGACAGTTTATTGTTGTTAGTGGATATTTTAGCTGCATCTCTCCCTTACTATGTGTTTTTGTTTCTTATGTCTCCTTTTTCCCTTTACAGCAGCAAAGAATCCCTGGATAGCCAGGTAATTGGAAGTGTCTCATATATGTTTTAATGCCAAGTGAAAAAAGAATTCTCCCCAACAGTCACCGGCCGGAGCAAAGAACTACCTAAGTACAATTGTTTCGATGGCTGATTTCCCTTGCTGACCAATTAAATGTAATGCACGGAGGGATATAGTTTTTGTCTTCTTTATCAAAGGTTTTCAGGCAGACAGGGCAGTGAAGAAGTAAGTGTGTACTTATATGTACTGTAGAGAGAGGGACACACACCGACCCATTAATGTTTCAGTAATGTTTGGTAAAATAACAAAAATACTCATTGGTAAGGGAAAATATTATTCACTTCTTTAGAACACACGTGCAAACCATACATATGTATAGTGTATACAGTACAATGGAAAATACAGTGTTAACAGGGTTTTCTGATTTATATTTTTAGCGTATAGAAGGGCAGTTAAGAAAAAAAATCCTTTATTCAAAGGAAATTGCAGTTTTTGTGTTACTATTCTTTATAGCACTCAAAATACTTTTATAGAAAAATGCATAAAAAAATAACACTGATTATTACAATCTAAATCACATAACAGTTATAATATGAACATTCTTACTAAAATAAAACCTTGTTATTCCAGCAACAATAGAATTGGTGCACCTTATTGAATGTCTACATGGAAGAATATTTATGTAGAATAATATAACCCCTCGGGAAAGCAGAATTGTATAGTAGAGGACAGTAAAAGTCTTAAAGAAAGCTGCAGAAAGTGCATACAATACTGGTTGTTTAAAAATAATTAAAGATAGTTAGCATTCAGACTTCTGAAAGCCAATTATTGATCTTTATGGATGTCATTATGATACTCTCATTCATCATGTGTCATAAAACCCAAGGTAATTAAGCAGAAGTACAATACTTATGAAGGCTCTCATCAGTTTCATTGCTAGAACGGTCAATCACATAACTCTGAAGTTCAGTGCTTAAACTAATTTTGTATTCTCATTGGCTGGTAACCATGCAAGGCTGGGAGCTTGAAGCTGTTAGGCCTAATTAAAAGTAGCCCTGTGGAATTACCTGCACCACAGCTAATTTCTGTTTCTTGTACTTTGTTCTCAGTTTATGCATATAGGTACCTCTTCCTCAATCCAATTTACATTCAGAGATAAAATGATAGATAGATGGTTAGTGATTAACACTGCATCAGTTTAATGGTGTTTTGTCATTCCATGTATGCAGTACACACTTTAAAGAGCACAAGGTGATTTATTCTGAAGAGAAAAGAAGCTTTTCTTATACAACAAAAGACAAAGACCTAGAAGGTCAAACTTTCACTATGTCATAAAAAACTGATATATTTACTTGCATTATATAAAAAATTAAAACAGAGACTTTTAGATTGTCCTTTAAAGTCATGCTGAATATGTAAGTGGAGGTAATGAAATACAAAGTCCTCTATGTTTTTAACATTATTTTTTTCAATATATATGTAAGATTTATACATTTTATATTTTACTGTGCATTTAAATGCATATTCAATTATTAATTAACATTTCTGAAATTACTTTAAATATGTTAGACCAGGGGTAGGCAACGTCGGTCCTGGAGTGCCACAGTATGTGCAGGTTTTTGTTCCAACCCAGTTCCTTAACGAGAACTCAATTATTGCTGATGAAGCACATATTGCTTAAGTGACATTTTAATGCTTCATTTTAGTGGTCTCGCTTGTTAAGGTTCTCCAACCTTAATTGCTTATTTCAATCTTAAACTGCTGCATTCAGTGTTTTAATTGCTCCTTATTAGCAATATGATGTAAAACAGGGGTAGGCAATGTCGGTCCTGGTGAGCCGCAGTGGCTACAGGTTTTCATTCCAACCCAATTGCTTAATTAGAAACCAATCATTGCCAATCTCAGACCTTATTTAATTTTATGGCTTGTTAGTCTGTGCAATGTAAGGCTTTTATATCGTAGATTTTTTTCCTTTCCAAGGATATCATCCAAATGATTTGAAGCCTAAAACAGATCATTTTCAGTCTGTCACATTTTTCTATTAAGTGTTTTATTAAATCAAACCGTGCATGATGAACACACACAGATGTAATTGGAAAAAAGCTAGCTGGAGAACTGCTGGCTGCTTTGTCTTTTACATCTTATTGCTAATAAGGAGCAATTAAAACACTGAATGCAGCAGTTTAAGATTGAAATAAGCAATTAAGGTTGGAGAACCTTAACAAGCGAGACCACTAAAATGAAGCATTAAAATGTCACTTAAGCAATATGTGCTTCCTCAGCAATAATTGAGTTCTCGTTAAGGAACTGGGTTGGAACAAAAACCTGCACATACTGTGGCACTCCAGGACCGACGTTGCCTACCCCTGTGTTAGACCATATACTCAATAAAAATAAATGTGTTAAAGGTACTGCTTTCAGCTGAACTCAGTTATGTAAATAAATTTAAAATGTTAAGCAATATTAAGTAGAAGCCATGTATCAAGAGAAAATATAAATGATTTATTATTATTGCATTACAGCTCACACAAATTCAGGATGCAGAAGTGTCTAGCCAGAGAGATTAAACTGTCTAATAGAATTAAAAAAAATCCCATTCAGATTTTAACCTAAGACAAGCTTTTCAGTTTTGACACTTTACAGTAACACTAACATATACTGGCTACAATCACAGTATACAGTGCCCACAGACAACAGCAAATTAGGTAGAAGGGCACAAAATGCAGAATCAGGTAAATCTATCTATCTATCTATCTATCTATCTATCTATCTATCTATCTATCTATCTATCTATCTATCTATCTATCTATCTCTAATCTGTTTTAAGATTATGAAGGGAATTAATACAGTGGATCCCAGCTTTTACTTTAATAATTATAATTTTTTTAATATGAATATGGGAACACACACAAATGTTATAAAGTTTTTCTTCACACAAAGAACTATAGACACGTGGAATAAATTACCAAGTAGTGTGTTAGAAAGTAGGCTTTTCTCAACTTAAATATTATTTAGGATGAACACCATGGACAAGCTTGTTGGTCTGAATTGTCATTGTGACTATTCTTCTGATGTTTTAATTTTTCACAGAAAACTTTTCAGCATTCTGTCCATAATTAATAAAACAGGTTTAAAATATAGGCAAACCCCTGATGAAGATTTGGAGTACCACAGTAAGAAATGATGATGTTGTGAGTCCATCAGTCTAAGGAGTTTAGGTAGATGTGGCTAAATGGTTTACACACAGGAAGAGGTGGGCCTGTTTGCGGGAGCGAAAGTGACTTTATGGGTCTTAACCCAATATAGATAGTACCTCAGGTGCTGAATAGCCCATTTGATTGCCTCAGCTTTATGTTCAATAGCAGCATACCTGGCTTTGAGTTTGTGCAGTTTCTGGGTCATGTAAAGCACGGCAGTCAATGCCATCAGAGCTTTGGCTTAACACAAAAACTTAAAAACAAAAACTAACAACTAAAACTTTCCTTCATCACACCTAGGTCTAGCATATGTTTAATTTCGAGCCCCATCTCTGTTTTTTGCCTTTTATGAGTCAATAGGATCAGTCTCTGACTATCACTCTTTGGCGTCTTTGATTGGTCTGTTTTATAAAATAGTCCACCAGCCCTTTACATCCTTTTACCTTATATTTTCTCTGCTAATGAATACACTAATAATTTACAATGAGATTTAGGAATCAGTACCATGATCTGGTCTCTGGGATTAAATTCTTGGAAATTCATGCAGCAGCAGTACTGTTGGGATTGGGTTGTTTGCGCATTTTCAAAATGCCCTTTAAGAATATGTCTAACCTTGGCTAATTGATTGCCAAATTGCACAATGTACTCTAATATGTTTTTGGAGGAAAGGGTCTGCCTCTTCCTCCCACCCTTTATTTGCGATATCCAGTAGGCCATGGGGCTCTCTTCTATAAAGTAGCTCAAAAGGAGAAAATCCCATGGAGGCTTGTGGGACTTCCAAGTATGCAGAGAAGACTAGAATGAGGAGCTGATTCCAGTCTCTCTTCGCTAACCACTTTTCTCAACATATGTTTGAAGTTCTAATTAAACTGCTGTACCAAACCGTCACTTTGAGGATGATGCTGAGATGTTTTATCTTAAGTAACTTAGCAACCTGCCTGAACATATCTGAGGTAGAAGCCATTTCTTGGGTGGTCTGAGGAGGCAAGATAGCCCTGTATTTTTAACAGGGAACAGTTAAGTTTTTCTGGCTTTTCTTTTTGTCTTGTCCCAGGGAGCTGGATCTATACAAGTGGGATTCGCTGGTGATACAGGTACAGTGTCTGGCGAAAGTATTCATCCACCATGGAGTTTGTCCTGTTTTGTCACAATACATTCTAGAGTTAAAATGGATTTTTGGGTGATTTGCATCATTTGATTTGCACAACATACCTACCACTTTGAAGGTACAAACTATTTTTGATTGTGATACAAACAATAATTAAGACCAAAACAATAGAAATTCTTTGTGGCATAGGTATTCACCCACCAAAGTCAATACTTTGTCGAGCCACTTTTTGCTACAATTTCAGCTGCAAGTTTCTTGGGGAATTAATTTATTAGCCTAGCACATCTAGCCACTAGGGTTTACGTCCATTCTTCAAAGCAATACTGTTCCAACTCCTTTAAGTTCAATGGGTTATGTTGGTGTACAGCCATCTTTAAGCCATACCTGGGCATTTACTTGGCCATTCTAAGACATTAAAATGTTCTCCTTTTAACCACTCCAATGTACCTTTAGCAGTATGTTTACGGACATTGTCCTGCTTGAAGATAAATCTTTATCACAGGCTCAAATCTCTGACAGATTGAAACAGGTTTTCCTGTGTAAACATGACTAAATAAAGAAAATTAACCTAACCTAACAAGAATTCCCTCGTATTTAGTGCCATCCATCTTTCCTTCAATCCTGACCAGTTTTACTGTCCCTGCTGAAGAAAAACATCCCTACAGCATGATGCTGCCACCATATGTTTCACTGTGGGAATGGCTTTGGGGTGATGGGAAGTGTTGGCTTTGCACCACATATACCATCTCCTATGATGATCAGAAAGTTCAACATTAGTCTAATCTGACTAGAGAAACTTCTTCCATGTGTTTGGGGAGTATGACACATGCAATTAAGAACTCCAAACGTGTTTTCTTATTTTTTCTTTAAGCAATGCTTTTTTCTGGCCACTCTTTCATAAAGCCCAGCCTCTGAGGAGTAAATGGCTTAAAGTGGTTCTATGGATAGATGCTCCCATCTCCACTGTGTATCTTTGCGCAGGTCCTTCAGTGTTATCCTTGGTGTCTTTGTTGCATCTCTTTGCCCAATCTGTGAGTTTTGGTGGACATCCTTTTCTTGTTAGGTGTATAGTGGTGCCATAGTCTTTCCATTTTGTTATAATGGATTAAATAGTACTCCATTGGATATTCAAAGTTTAGGATATTTTTTTTATAACCCAAATCATGATCTATATTTCTCCACAACTTTGTCTCTGACCTGTTTGGAGTGCTTCCTGGACTTAAAGTTGCTTGCTTAGTGGTGTTGCAGAGTTTAGGGGACTTTCAGATCAGGTCTGTTTATACAGACATAATGTGACAGATCCTATTACACTTTAATTGAATTGGATGCCTATCAACCAATTATGCGACTTCTGAAGTTAATTGGTTGGACTGGACCGTATTTATGAGTTTCATAGCAAAGGAGATGAATACATATGTACATATGTACAGATTGTACTGAGACAAAACAGGACAAACACAGATTGGGATGAATACTTTCACAAAGCACTGTAAAACTGCTCATTCTACTGCTGGAGTCTATTAAAGCAGTGACTAAAGCCATTAGCTACAACTGTACTCATGCATGGGAAGGTTAGAGGGTTGGTGACATCCATCTGCAGGTCCATTGACTCATCAAGACATGGGCAGTGGGGTATGATGTGTCCTAGTTCTCCACACTTCTAACAGCTCAAGGGATGAGGGGGCATTTTCTGACTCATGATTCTGCCTTGTCGACTCAGTACAGTGCATATGTTGGGGTCATGGTCTTCAGTGCTATTCAGGCTTATCAGTATGGACCTTGATGAACATGGCTGGTCAATGACACTCCAAGGTCTCCACTAAGCAGACCATATTTTTCTTGCAATGTCTTCACACCTGTCAGACAAGAGTCTCACAGTCCAAAGTCATACAGTTAGGTTGTTAGGGGACTTTAAACTGGCTCTGTAATAGTGTCTGGTTGTAGGCACCAAGACAGATACACTATACACTTCATATATTATGTATATATAGATATATATATACTGTGTGTATATAATATATATATATATATATATATATATATATATATATATATATATATATATATATAAATTAAATGCACATGTATATACAATATGTTTGTATATGTATATATGGTGTATTTATTTGTTTTGAAAAGTCTGCGTATATATGCTGATAATATCTTGCAGTAATGTTGTTCACTGTAGAGCTAAACATTATTTATATGAACAAGCTCTAAATGTAATGAATAATTTATTGAAACTCATGCAGGCATGACATGAGCCTTTGCATTTGGAAACACAGAAATCTAATAACTTATACATATTTAAAAGTAAGACAGTGTTGGCAATGGATGTGGATGTTCTATGCTAGGCACCTTAAGGGTGCTTGTAACAAGGGTATGAAAAGAGCAAGATCTCCTTCTAATTTTCCAAGTTTCAGACACAAATAAATATTCATCCATGCATATATTACTACTATATATGTCACATTTTTCAGTGTGTGAAAGTAATTTCTGAGAGACATGCAGCAGTATCAGGGATAGCTAACCCATTATAAAACTTCATTCTATCACACCGCAGCATGCAAATATTTACTAGTTATTAATATATGCATGTTTTTTTTTATATTACTTTCTCTACCACATAGATGACTAATAAAATGTTCTAAAACGGACAAAAAAATATAACAAATGTTGAATGTTTAACTTTGTTACTACATAGTAAAAACAGAATTGATAATAATTCAAAAAGATTTGGTTGCATTTGAATTAGGCAGATTGTTGTTTCATTAGTACTAATAATTTTTATTGTATGAATGCAATGTTCTTCTATGTACTTTTTAAAATGGATCTGTATAGGCCCCATGAGGAACAATGTTTACTTGTTTTACAAAAGAATTGGATAAGAACCTTCTATCTTAACTGTTGAAACTAATTCTACAAATTAATCTGCAAACCAGACAAGCGGAAAGAAGCGAAAAGCCAATTTTTACACGCCAGGGACTCCTAATAAATTAAGCACACAAATAGCAAACAAAATTATTTACATGGGTCCATATTAATTGTTAAAAAGAAATGTATCAGCATTTTAGATATGCAAATTTTTAACAAAAAAAGCTCTCAATATAGTAAAATGAGATTAGTCTCTCTATAACAACATATTAAATACCAAAATGGTAAAACAAGACCTTTAAAATGAAAACACACCAAATAGTAAAATGTTCTGATTTTAACAAGTACACAATCCCGATTAAGGATTATTATATTATGTATGTTTTATATATTTTTTTAAGTTTGCAATTAAACTAATAGATAGGATCAATGCTGACTTTAGAAATACACTTCCACTAGTATGATTAAGTAAGAACATTTATATACTGCAAAAAGACAAATTATAGAAAAATAAAAAATATCAGGCAAGTATTGAGCCATGAAGGTAAAGTTCAGAATTATAGAAAAAAAAGTTTTTCTTATCTAATCAACACATTTTTGTCAATTTATATTTTTGTAGACTCTCAGTTACAATTTCACCTATTACGCCTTTTGCCCAACCTTGGGGAATGCCAGCAGTTTATGAAGCTATAACTAGGGAGGTATGTTTCAGTCCTTTGAATAAACCAATGGTACAGGTTATAGGAAAGGAGTGTTATCATGAGAAAAGAATTGGCTAATTGATATTATTCAATTGATTAACTAATTATCAGGTTTCCCTTTGGTAATTCCTGTAATTTATAAAATATTTGGTAAGGCTTCCACTTCATTTTCATTACTTTTTTCAGTGTAGTAGGGGTTTCTGGCCGTTAGACTTATATCAACTTAATGGAAGCACACTTGTTTTAAGAAGCAATTTACTGATTAACACAAACCCGGACACAGACAGGCTCAGAGAAAACACAAGTGCAAAACAACACACTGTTTATTCCTTCATAGGGCAGCTCTATTTCCTACTCCCCACTTCAGAACACAATAAACAGTATCCAGCACAGTAATACTGCTCAGTCCTTTTTCACTCTCTTTCTTTCTTCTCTCCGCTGCCGCCTCCACTCCTCTCTCAGTAAGTGTTGTCCTCCACCTTCCGACTCTGGCTCCTCATGTTCCGAAGGAGGTATTGTCGTGACCCTGTCCTACCCCCGGTCCTTCTAACACAGGGGCATCACAGCCAGGCAAGGGTCCCAGTCGTCTGCCACATTGCATATATTTCTACATAGAAGACAGGATTCATGACAGATGAGCAAGACAAATATCTAACACAGCAGAGGTTGGCTCTTTACTGGCAATCTTGGCACAGATAAACATTTTTACAATAACAAGTCTTTAACAATGATGTCCAATGTTGTGTGAAAGTGTGTGTTGTTGCTCTGGGTTTAAGTGAACTCTTCTTATGTTGGAGTGCACTCATGGTGTTTCCTACATGCTTGTTTGTCTGTATTGTGGTGTGATGTTGCTTTTTTCAGTTTGCTATTAGGTTCTTTACTGTGTCCTATGCAGCTGCATAGGCAAAAGCAAAAGACACCCGAGTGCAGATGCTGAAGTCCCCTCCTTGAAGTAATGGCTGCTTCTGCATCTTTTCAGACTGGACTTCATCACTGGCACAATGCTTGGCGTGGTAGAGTGGATCTTAGAGATAGTTCAGGGTGTTTTACTCCAAGGCTTTATGGAGAGTAGCTTCCAGGCCTAAGACAGTTTGTGAGTTTTTTACTCTACAGAGAGTGGGTGGCTTCTCGTCACAAAGAGAACAGATTGTTAGCTTCCAAAGTTGCTGATGAAGTGAACTCAGCTAGTTTCAAGAAAATTGTAGCCTTTGGTGATTGGATCAAAGTCACCTTGAGGTGTATTGTTTTGTCCATCACATCTAGCCAGGTTTCCAGTAATGAGCCAAAAACCTTTTTTATCAGGTGAAGTACAGGACTGACCCAACTGTTGGTAGAGTCACGATTCAGCCATCCACTTTAGTGCTCACTCAGGAATGCAGGTGGGGTTGCCGAATTTCTGCATCCCTGTTAAAATATGCTCCTTGTGTTCCACTAAAGGCCTAGCAAAACGGGCAATGCTTACTTTGTCCAACAAGGCCTGTATTTAAAATGCATTTATTTCAAAAACTTCAAAAGTACCTTCAGATGCAGTCTGTAGTTAACCTACTGCAAATTTAAAATTAAGCACCAATGTCAGTAGATTTTGTACATTTTTGTTGTACAGTAATCCCTCGCTACTTCGCGGTTCACTTTTCGCGGATTCACGACTTCGCGGATTATATATGTAAGCATATCTAAATATATAACGCGGATTTTTCACTGCTTCGTGGGTTTCTGCGGACAACGGGTCTTTTTACTTCTGGTATTTGCTTCCTCAGTTGGTTTGCCCAGTTGATTTCATACAAGAGATGCTATTGGCGGATGGCTGAGAAGCTACCCAATCAGAGCACGCAGTTAAGTTCCTGTGTGCTGCTGATTGGCTCAGCGACGGAGTGCTGCATTAACCAGGAAGTCTCATCTCACTCATTCAGCATTAACGTGCTCTTGCTACTGCATTCAGGGGATTATCACCTTCATCGTCATCATTTTTACTGCGCAGCATATTCATCACCATCATCATGTCATATATAGCTATGTGTACTTCGCTATACAGTAAGTGTAAACTTATCTACCGATTTCATATTGCTTAGCAGTTGTCCCTGTTATTAATAGAGTAAAGGGTGGGTTGTAAACAATACAGGGAGGGTTTAAAAACGTCCAAATACACGTTAAATAATTAAATAAATATGGTGTCCCTACTTCGTGGAAATTCAGTTATCGCGGTTGGCCTTTGAACCTATCTCCCGCGATAAGTGAGGGATTACTGTAACTCACTTTAAAAATACTTTTCTGTGTGAATTTTCATAATAATGTAATAAATCCATATTGAAGTTTGTGTAAAGTAAAAATAGCCTAGTTACTTTAACTTTTCCTTATGTGAGGCTTTTTTAAATAATAAAAATAAATATAGTGTAATAATTGTTACCAAGAAAAGCACAGAACAAAAAATATAAAATATATATGGGACGTCTACGAAAATTCCATGAAACATCTACTGTATGTCAAAGTAAAGAAATGCCAGTACGGCATTCAAAGAAACAAATATTGATGTAGAGAGTTTGTGACTAATTTTGTGTCATTACTTGACACATTTTTTGACTTAAAAAATACTGATTATGCACAAACATCAGAACATATCCCAGGCAGGGTGCCAAACAGACACGGGGAGAATATGCAAACTCCATGCAGGGAGGACCCAGGAAGTGAACCCAGGTCTCCTTACTGCAAGGCAGCAGCACTACCACTGCGTCACCCTGCCGCCGGATTGGATTTTGGTTTTCCCCTAATCACTGAGAATATCGGTTTTTAAAGCCATTCTAAGAAGGCTGTTGGCTTAACATCCTCTTCAACCCAGACATGAATAGTCATGAACCGAGACTGAGACTGGGGCAGATGAGGATTCACAAACAACAAGGGTGGTGCAAATGTGTTTATTGATTTTGATTCCAATTATTAGTCAAAAACAATGTGCAGTGCAAAATTTTCTTTAAATAAATAAGTTAGTAAATAATCTATAACAAAAACAGTGTTAAAATCTGTTAATAAATAAATCATCCAAAAACAGACTACAAATCAAGAATTATTTTTAAAATAAACACAGGAGCTCTCTATTAAAAGCACCAGAGCCTCAGTGTGTCTTTCTAAAGCAATGTCTCCTCTGCCTATGCTTTTAGGACTCCTCGACAACAGATGATGGCCACTGATAAGTGAGGTCAAATTTTTACTGGATCATGTTCCTTCGCTGTCCCTCGGTGTCTGTGGGGTCCTGCAAACCCAGCTGTCTTCTCCTGCCACCATCCTTTGACATCTGTAGGACTTCTCAGAGAGGTTAATTGCTCCTGATCCTCTGCAGTGTTCAGCAGGAGTGACCCTACCCCTGGAGCCACACTGCTACATAGGGGACTTCTTCCCCTACCACCATACCTCCTCTCAGCCCGATTTCTCATTTTCCTATGATTGTTTCACTCTTGACTTTTCATCTCCAGGTTTCTTTTCTTCTTTTTCTGGATCTCCCTGTCATTCGTCTCAGTCTTTATTTATACTCTCATTAGTGCTGTGCCCTAATTACAACCTGTTGGAGTGACAGTGTAGAACAGCTGACCTGATCACATCTGCACATTAACAAGCAATCAGCTCACCTCCACACCTGAACACCCCACTGTCCCACCACTCCAGAACTGGGTGCACACCAACACCCACACAGCCTCAGATACACTGCTTTTATAAATAAAACTCAGAATGTCACCAACCCCAAAATATGCTTTATGACAGTTTCTATTGCTTTGTAAATTTAAGCATGAATCGTTTCCCAAGTCCCAGATGTCTAGGAAGATTTTTGCATACATTCTGCATACACCTCATTCAACCTTGGCACTTAATGTCTTGGGCTAAAAGAGTAGTCTCATGAACTGCAGTTCCATTGTTCTCCTATATGTCTTCTTTCATAAGATAGTAATGATTGGTTTCAATGTTTCCCCTATGTCTTTTGTTTTTTTTACTGTTCCGTGAAGCATTCATTCTTGAGTGTGCAGCTTTTCCCATTTCAGTAATTAAAACACTGTTATTGCTTTAGAGTTGGCATGAGCCTCTTGGTATTTTCCTTGACAAGTGCTGCTCATGTCCAAGTAGTTTATGCACAGACTCACAATTGTGCCATATTTTCCTTCATAATGGATGTTAGCCTGCATTTTGTAATTATTATTTTTAATAAACATAAAAAAGATTTGCATTGGTGGGATCACAGGCAGATTAAGAGAAGAGTTTTTGGAAGCAAAAACTGTAAAGCTGGTAGAGTCTTCACTGAAGTGTCTTATTGTAATTCTCATAATATGAAAGGGAAGTTTCAGAAAATGTCAGGGTTTCAGACAAGATAATACAGCATTCACAATGATGATAAGTTTTTAGGGGTACATTTTTGTAAATGGGCAGCAGATCATTCAATATTTAGGGATGTTATATTTTTGATTGTTTCAGTGATTCATTGATTTCTTTGATTTCATAATAGAGTGACTCAATGTTTAAGCTTGTTAAATTGTAATAATGTCAGTAATACACATATAACAATGATGATAATTGTTATTGTTTCTGTAGCTCATTTGAATAAATGGGATGTACATCTAATCTGAAGTGGAGGTGTGAGCAACACTATCCATAATTGCTTTCAAAAGCCCTTAATGAGAGACCTCACTATGAAAGCTGCTATACACAGAAAAAAGTGGCTTCATTGTTGGTTTCGACATGCTGTGAGGCACATTATTAAAAGAAAAACTACATAAATCCTTTATAAAATAAAGAGCTCAATATTTAGGTTAAAATTATGAAGAACAGGAACATTTAATTTGCTGAAGTTCTATACATATATATATATATATACACATACAGTACATACACAAACACATATTATATACACTATATATTGTGGGCGCTAGGGGTTGCTGTTGCCCCGTTGAACCCACCAGACAGACGTCCAGGACACGTTAAAAACACCAAGAAGATTCTTTAATATTTTTCTTCAATAAAGTGCCCAAAGCACTGCACACTCCACAATTCTCCAATAATATAATAAACAATAATTAATAACAATAATCCTCCTCTCCACCCAGCACCTCCACCACTCTACCACCCAACTCTGGCTCGATCTGCTGGGTCTCCAACAGTCCTTTATATATTCCATGACCCAGAAATGTTACTCCTCTTCTTCCGGGTCAAACGCCACATCATCCTTCCTCAAGTGTCCTGGAAGTACTGCGGGCTTCTGTCCTCGTAACCCCGAAGTACTTCCGGGTTAGCATAACAGTAATAGTCCCCGGGTTCTTGGTGAGCTCCCCCTGGTGGCACCCACGGTATCCAACAGGGCTGAAGAGACGGACTCCATGTCCCATGCTGCCCTGCGGTAATCCGGGGAACCATTTCTATCCAGGGGAGTTGCCATCTAGCGTCCCAGGGAATGAAGTGCCCTGAAAAGGCTGCTTTCTTCTGTTGAGGGGTGTCCCGGCCTGACTGAAACGCCGGCCGTCCATCACTATATATATATTATATATATATATATATAGTATATGTATATATATATATATACATTATATGTATATGTGTGGGCGGCACGGTGGCGCAGTGGGTAGCGCTGCTGCCTCGCAGTTGGGAGACCTGGGTTCACTTCCCGGGTCCTCCCTGCGTGGAGTTTGCATGTTCTCCCCGTGTCTGCGTGGGTTTCCTCCGGGCGCTCCGGTTTCCTCCCACAGTCCAAAGACATGCAGGCTAGGTGGATTGGCAATTCTAAATTGGCCCTAGTGTGTGCTTGGTGTGTGGGTGTGTTTGTGTGTGTCCTGTGGTGGGTTGGCACCCTGCCCGGGATTGGTTCCTGCCTTGTGCCCTGTGTTGGCTGGGATTGGCTCCAGCAGACCCCCGTGACCCTGTGTTCGGATTCAGCGGGTTGGATAATGGATGGATGTATATGTGTGTATATATATATATATATTCAGTATATAAAATGTGTTTGTGCATGTATGTATGTATTTATAAATTTTCCAATGTGGATTTTTAATTCTGTTCTGAAAGATATGTATTGGTCCAAGTCAAGATCAGATTTAAGTTCACATTCACATGTCCAGACTATATTAAGCTAAATACAGTTCTGACATATCAAAATTAGTAAGAATAAGTTTTCATTTGTAAGGTTTAATGTAAGTAGACTGTTTTTTAAAAAATTATATTGTGATGGTAACATTTTGCGATAATCAAATAGTGAGTCTTATAGTTGATTCCCACATTCAATCTTCTTTAGGAAGAATTACTTCCAGCTTTATCGCTGTCACCAGAAGCAAAAACATTCTAGGCTGTGAAACAGACTGCCCTACTGATTAGTGACTGGTGTGAAAAGCACTGTCACATGTAGTTATCAAGATCCAGGCAGTTCACTTGTCCCAACAAAATGGTCTGTGATTTCTTAGAAGTGTGGTGAAGATGAAGCAATTTCATTTACAATGATGTATACTGGGCGGCACGGTGGCGCAGTGGGTAGCGCTGCTGCCTCGCAGTTGGGAGACCTGGGGACCTGGGTTCGCTTCCCGGGTCCTCCCTGCGTGGAGTTTGCATGTTCTCCCCGTGTCTGCGTGGGTTTCCTCCGGGCGCTCCGGTTTCCTCCCACAGTCCAAAGACATGCAGGTTAGGTGGATTGGCGATTCTAAATTGGCCCTAGTGTGTGCTTGGTGTGTGGGTGTGTTTGTGTGTGTCCTGCGGTGGGTTGGCACCCTGCCTGGAATTGGTTCCTGCCTTGTGCCCTGTGTTGGCTGGGATTGGCTCCAGCAGAGCACCGTGACCCTGTGTTCGGATTCAGCGGGTTGGAAAATGGATGGATGGATGGATGATGTATACTTCAGAATACAGTATAAGCTCACATTCTTGTGATACTGTATTAAAGGTGTTAACACAGGAGGCTTGCAAATATTTAATATATTAATGGGAATGAACAGTTTGGAAAATGTAAATATATGCACACACTCAAAACTAACATTTGCTTAAACTGAGTCTAAATCCCACTTTGAAACTGCAGACATGTTTATTTGAAACAATGCATGGGTGTGCCCAGATAAAGCCTAGACCGAAAGACTGATATACCTTGGTCCCTAAAAATAATCAACACACAGAGTGGCTTACACATCTTCACAGTGACCCTACATATAACCTAGATTGACTGATACACCTTGGTCCATGAGAATAGCATAGACACATGGAGGCTGATACACCTTGTTCAATGCCACTTACCAACCAATGATGCATTACTTCCAGTGAGCTGTCCTCTGTTGTCAGCGTACTCCCCCAGCCTGCTAAGCCTATAAGAACATAAGTGACAATCTCCCCACACCAGGCACCCTACATCGACTTTATTTCTTTAATCAATCAAAACATGTAGTCCAAGTATAGAAATTTAAAAGGAGACCAGTACTATCTGTCTGGCACATGGCAAATTGTGAGATTCAAGGACTGTGCTTCTCATATGGATGTAAGCAACACTGGAGCACCACAAGGAACAGTCCTGTCTCCTTTTCTATTTACTCTGTACACCTCCGACTATAAATATAATGCCAGAACATGTCACTCACTTGCAAAAATTCTCAGATGACTCTTCACTTATGGGGTGGATTGATAAAGGGGATGAGACAGAGTATAGGTGTCAGGTGGAGAAGTTTGTTTCTTGGTACAGAAAAATTGTCTGCAACTTAACATGGTTATTAACTTTTGGTGCACCAAAGAGCCTCTACGTCAGGACACTATTCTAGGAGTGGATGTAGAGGTGGTGCACTCCTACAAGAATTTGGGGGGTCCACATCAATGATAGATTGGACTGGTCTCATAACATTCTATTCTTAGGAGACCTTGTTTCCTTTAATGTGGGATCTGACACCCTTCACATTTTCTACAACTCTTTGATGGCCAGCATATTTTTCTACACTGTGGTATGTTAGGTTGGGAACATAACTTCAAGAGAGGCACACCAAATCAACAAGCTAATGAAAAGGGCAGGCTCAGTTATGAGATGCACTGTGGACTCCCTGGAGGTAGTAGCAAAGGAGAGAATTTAAACAAAACTGAATGTCATAATGAACAATGCTGCACATCTTCTCTCTGTCACAATAACATTGAAGAATTTTAGCTAATGAATTATTCAGCAGAAATGTGTCAAATAATACTGCTGGATCTCTTTTATACCAACAGCAATATGCCTGTATAATGCATCACTGTGACTGTGACTACAAAGTCAGAAATTTTTCCCTCTGTGTACAAATAAAGTTCTATCTATCTATCTATCTATCTATCTATCTATCTATCTATCTATCTATCTATCTATCTATCTATCTATCTATCTATCTATCTATCTATCTATCTATCTATCTATCTATCTATCTAAAGAGAATAACAGCAAGTGAACTAAATAAAATAAATGAAATAGTGTATAAGGATGATGTATGAATGTAAAGCTCTAATAAAAGTCCATCCATGCTTCAAAGTCAGAAAGCTTAAAATAATAATTTCTGTTCAGATATGGAAAATGAAGATGATCAAAAAAAGAAATATCAATGTCAGAGCAGCGTTCTCAGTGGATTGCTTAGACTCAACAGATGGGCTGATGCATGAACAGTGTCTTTAATGCCCAAGTGAATGATCTCTTTCTGGAATTGAGTCTTGTCTCTTTTTCTCAGAAGGGTTGTTCCTTATACCAAAAGGCACACGTGGGGCTCTGGATCGCATGATGTTACACACAGATAATTTAGCTAGCTATTCTAGTGATGCTCTGTCATAAAGGTTTGACCACAACAGTATGAGCAAAACACTGCATATTCTCAAGGGTGCCATCTGTTGCATCTCTAGTTGTCATGGGAAAAAGAGATACTCCCATCTAAAATATAAATTACAGGTTGTCTAACATTCTGCCAGTGCATCTCACAGCTTTGCTCTTCAAATTGTTTTACAACACTACTTTATGTCCAGAGTGTCCATTTATAAGTCAGTGCAGCCATCTGAGCACAAGCTTCTAAATTAGGAAGACTGCAGCTTGCTTTTAATATAGTGGCCACCATCCCAGAATGATGATTGTCGACTCCACAAAAGGAGAGGGTGGGAGCATTTCACTGTATTTTAGTAGCATATTGACAACTAATTTTGCTATTTCTCTTACAGATGTCTTATGTTTATGTTTACTATCACAGGTATTGATAGTTTATGAAACATTCACTATATTACTTATTCATCTTTATATTGAGTCATACAATACATTATCCATCCATTCAATTTTCAAACCTTATTTTTCTTGGATAGGGCAGTAGAGTGTTCTGGGCTTTTAAAGGTAGCATTGCCTAAAAGGAGGTAACTATGACTAGAAGGAATGCATCTTGCACATATTTTCAAAACAGGCCAATACAGAGTTACCCGTTAACTTAACAGCATGTATTTTGGGCTATTGGAGGGAAACAGACTCCCTGTAGAGCATTAAATTCCAAATAAATTCTGTAAACACATTACAGTTAGCAAAGCATCTGGTCGACAAACTTCCTGAAGAGTCTGGGGAATTCAGGTAGATAAGAAACAAATGACTGTTTTATATGTATAATCATAACTAGGAATAACATACTGTATGGTGACTACATTAACAGTACTTAATTATGAGAATGATAAATAAAAATACCTAAACTATAAGTATAGCTACACTATGTAAACATTAATCAAAGGAAACAGTGGCCAGGCAAATTATTAATGTATGAAGAATTATGTGGTTTTATAAATTAAAAAATAAATTAGGTTAAATTATTTAAATGTCAGAAGGCTTAAATGTTTTTATGCAACATACATTACTTTTAATTTGTAAAATTAGATAAATTACTTACATTAAAAAGAGCTCTTTAAGGAGAAAATGTGTTCATTTTTTCTGCTTAGTTCAGTATGCTAGTGACAGATATTTTCACCAGTTGTCACAAACAAGAAATGAGGTATGGCAGATAACAAAGGGAGTCTGGCAGCATATGCAGTAAACCTGAAGAATAATGTTAGATGTAGCACAAAAACTACAACCAATGCCAGTTAACACTACTTCAATATTGTTTTGTTTTTTCCTTTTCAAAATGAGCTCAATTTACAGATTACCAGACACACTCAATGAAGTGACACACTTCCTGGATGTTTTTTAACTTGACCATCTCGACTTATAAATGTAACAGATTTGCCACTCTTAAAACATACAAATAAAATTAGAATACAAGATGTATGGTGTGGGGATTCTATGTGCATATTTCTGCACTTTTCTCATGAAGCATGTATAAACATTAAGAAAAACTGCAGAAGATGGACAATGTGATATGCAGACAGTCGGGTCTGGAGGATTTATTTCCTATGAATAACAATCAACCTCCAATATTTGCTTCCTGGATATCAATAGAGTATTATAATTACATTGGTAATCAATTCCCAACCTTTAAAATATGAAGTATTTGATCCCATTGGAGGACAGAAATGCTTTGGATGCTCTAATGTCTAGTGTAAACAGATTCTACCTGTTGATTTTAGAGTGACAAAACCTTGATGTTTGATTTAGAGGGTGATTCCTCTTGGCCATAACTACATATCATCTTTGTAATAAAATCTATTTCCTAACAAGAAAGAATAATGCTGCTAACACTTTTGGAAATCCATGGTTGTCCATAAGTCTTAAAGCTAGGGCTATTAAATTCTACTGAAGGCAATGTATAAAACTGAAAATGTATGTTTGTGGCGGCACGGTGGCGCAGTGGGTAGCGCTGCTGCCTCGCAGTTGGGAGACCTGGGGACCTGGGTTCACTTCCCAGGTCCTCCCTGCGTGGAGTTTGCATGTTCTCCCCGTGTCTGCGTGGGTTTCCTCCGGGTGCTCCGGTTTCCTCCCACAGTCCAAAGACATGCAGGTTAGGTGGATTGGCGATTCTAAATTGGCCCTAGTGTGTGCTTGGTGTGTGGGTGTGTTTGTGTGTGTCCTGCGGTGGGTTGGCACCCTGCCCAGGATTGGTTCCTGCCTTGTGCCCTGTGTTGGCTGGGATTGGCTCCAGCAGACCCCCGTGACCCTGTGTTCGGATTCAGCGGGTTGGAAAATGGATGGATGGATGGATGTATGTTTGTTTAAAAGGCCATCATAAGAAGCAGGTTCAATCACTGACCCAATATAGAATATGTAATCTTCATTGTACAGTACCTGGTGACAAAAAATCAAAAGGAGAACTAAAACATTTCATACAAAATTGGTACAAACCACAATGTATAACATGTAGCTAGATTAATAATCCTGTTTATAGCATTTTTATGATCTTCCCCGTCTCACCCTAAACTTGCTTAATACCTCCTACTTGAGATTTCTAAGTGATGAGCACTACTTGCTCTCCAGTTAATGCGTATTTAGTCTCAATTCACTGCAGTACTTAAGCAGACATCAGGCAATCTCTTATGGAGTCAATTCCTTGGTTTTGTCAACAAAGCTTGAACTGAACTTATTACTATATAGCTTATACAAATGCATTTTGCTTTTGTACTGGTAAGTTTGTGTTGTTTATTTATTTGCCAGTTTTTACTTTCTCCATCATGTATGTAGTCCATAGGAAAGGTTTAGAATCTGGTTAAAACTTCAATTTGAACTGTACATATTTCATGAAATCCTGAACATGATTTAACCATTTCTTCTGTGGTATCCATGTATTGTTTATAACCAGTAAATGGATGAACTGATACTCGGCACCCAGTTGTTCAAGTCTGTCGTAAAACTAATTAGGTTTATCAGGAAGAGATGAATCTGAATAAGCATTGGGAGATGTCTTTTTGTAGTTAATAACAGACTGAAGGCTTCTACATACAGAGGAGCTATTGTTTGCTGAACACTCAAACACCAGTTTATTTTTGTGTTTCCATTTAGCATATCAGATTGCATTGTTGAGCCTATTCCTGGCATGTCTGTAGACTTCCTTATCACCAGTTGTATGGGCTTTTTCTTTTACCTGACCAGATTCCTTAGTTCTTTGTTGAACTACGACTTTCCATTATTGTAAATCATAATAGTTTTGCAGGGAATGCAAACCTCTTCACAGAAGCTAATATATGACATAACAGTGTCAGTCACCTCATGAATGTTTTCATCATTTCTAAAAACATCCCAATTAGTCTACTCTGAATAATCTTGTAATGATTCAAATGAATCATCAGTGCATGAACGTTTAGATTTTCTTACTGGTTTAGGTAATTTTAGCCTTTGTTTATAAGTGGGTAGTAATAGAATAACAGAATTTTCCAATGGGGTATGAGGTAAAGCCCGGTATGATTCCTTTTTAGTGCAGTAGCAGTGATCCAAAGTCTTCCCAACCCTGGTGGGGCATTTAATTAGCTGTTTGTATCTGGGAAGCTCGATGGTTAGGTTTGCGTTATTAAAGTCACCCATCACTATTATCGGAGTGTTCGCATGATTGGTCTCCAAACTAGTAATGTAATCTGCCAACTGCTGCTGCGCTTCATTCATGTTCACATTGAATGGGATGTAAACTCAAATGAGAATTATTGAGGATAATTTTCTAGTTGAAAAGAATGACTTACAGTTAATAGTGAATAGCTCCAGAATGCCAGAGCAATGCTTCGATAATATCAAAATTTCATTGTATCAATTTTTATTAACATAGAAGCAATCTCTACCACCTTTTGAACTGTTACAATGATCAGAATCTCCATACTGCTCTGTAAAGCAGAAACCCTGGCAGTTCTAATGCAGAGTTGGGGATTGATGCTTTAAACCATGTCTGCACAAAGCAATACACTGAAGAGAGAAAATAATCTTTACTTCTTATGAGACGAAGATTACGTTTGTCTGTATTGTTCCTAGGTGATCTGACGTTAGATAAAGCTAGACCAGGAAGAGGCTCTAAAAATGCATGGCTCCTGAACCACAAAAGAGACCCTGCGCACTTCCGTCTTCTCCATGTCAGGTGCAAGTTACCTGGCTATGAGTCCAAGTTTGCAGTCAGAGGGTTCATAAATAGTAAATCTATATGTAAGCATCCTTTATCACTTGAAGATGAATGATGTCCAATCCCAATAGATAGGAGCTGATCTCATGTGTAAGTAATCCTCATTTTGTTACAAAGTTAAGTTAATAGACACAAACAACAGACGCATAAGCAGCAACAAGACAACTGTATCAACTATATCCCTGATAGGCACCATCTTTGAGCAAAGGAATACTCCACCCAAAAATGATACATTTTTTATATGCTCCTTACCCCATGTTGTTTGTAATTTAAAATTTTTTGTTTTCATTCTAATGTCATACAATGTCAAATAATGTGAAAAATATCCATGGAAAAAAAAATCTCATATGACTTGTGTCGCATAACCCACACACTGTATTAGTTGCAAAATACTTTCTGTTTTGCTAATATACATTATATATTTTGTTTTTTGGCTTAAATATATACTTTTGGAATAATCATCACACATAATAAAGAGGAAACTAAAGCATCATGTGAAAGACTTTTTGAATTGAAGACTCACCTCTTCCTCTCATTCATTTGTTAAGAGTCCTGTCTATTAAGTAACACATAAGACTTGTTTCAATAACACATGTCAAGCATGTGTGCCTGGGATCACCTATATGGCTCTGCTGAGGAAAGTGGTACTACCATGGGATGAGAGGGGGGACTTACACAAACTGTTTCCCCCTTACCACCCGCAGCCACCAGGAAAGAGAATAGCACCCATTGCCAGAACTTCCTGGAAAAAAACCTACAGTCCCCACATGAAGTCCTCTTCTTTTGGAACTGAATTTGGCCTAGAGCAAGCTCCTATGCAAAATCTGAGCCTCCATAAGAGGAATCCTTTTTTGTTGAGCCAGGCAAAATTCTGTGATTTTCTGTTATTGATGCCATCAAGCACAGTATTATTTGTTATTTTGTACCAATTAAACTGGGACACCTGGTTGGTGCCCCAACATTTAGAAGCAACTCATGCAATTCTGTCCATCCGTTCACATACAGTAATAATGATAATAATAATAATACATTTTATTTATATAGCACCTTTCCCGTGCTCAAGGAACTATATACAATAGCAACAGCAGAAAAAAAATGAATACACCATCATACATTGAAAGCAATGAGTTAGTTAATTTGTCTTTGAAAACACCATCTAGTTGTTCACTATAGGTTTTTAAAAGGTGTCCTGAACTTCCATCAGAAACTTTACAGATGTTGACTAATTCAAAAGTCCTCCTTCCATCATCCTCATAAAAGGATGTTTCATGTGGTGCCTCATGGAATCTCATGGAAGGCAGCTTATTATTACAACCAATGTGGGTGAAGAAAGTATTAAGTTGATCAAGGAAAAAGTATGTACATGTCTTTTCTTATTAGGAAACATGCTAATTATTTTCACTGGCACACAGTCAACCCAATTTTTTCGATGAATCCAGTTATGTTTTTTAAAATTGTCTTAATGTACTGAATCACAAGAATCCTACAATCATTATTTGCCTCTTTTGTCCTGCACACAGACAATTTTTTACTGGCTTCTTCCAGTTCAGTCTCAGTTTGTAAGATGGGAGCAAAAGTACTAAGTGATGATGTGACTGATTGTCTTTTTGTGTAACAGTGAGCCAGTTACTCTCCCTGGTTGGTCAAATGACATGCTGATATTATTTAATGAATATATTCCTTAAATTTGCTTTATTGAAATGCCCGGAAACCATATATAACAATTTCAGGATGTAAACATTTGTATCCTTTAATGATACTGTATAAATCAATCACCACAATGCAGCACTGACTTAAGGAGGGATGTACAAAGGAATCTGGAAAAATATATGCCACCTCATCTGTATTTATCTGGCAATGCAAATTAGTTCATATTGTGGACAGGAAGAATAAGCTATCTGTATTGTAGCATTCACTATCTCAGCAGTTATCCATGTTTTAGAGAAAGAGAAAACAGCAAATTTCTGATGTCTCTTTATGATGCATCTTTTTAAATGTATTTCAAATTGCTATCCATCCACTAAATATTGACTAGAAGAATGCTGGGCAGTGAAGTTTGGTTACAATAAATATTTGTCCTCATGTAGAAGCTTCCCTTTGTGTCCCTTTCCTGTCTTTATGTTGTTGCTCCTGGTTCAGCAGTGCTGAATGTGTTGGTTTTAGAGAACTGGTAATACCAGTTCCCTGTTTAGCACAGTTAAAATCACATCTCACATGCTCACTCTAATATTTTAAAAAGATTTGGTAATCATAAGTAATAACTATACAAATGAACTGCACAAGCAATGCAAACAACACTGTTATATACCAGAAAACACTAGTCTGCAAGGAGTAATACGCAACCTGTCAGCACTCTCCAGCACCATAATGATATTTCATATCTGTCATCATTTCATATAATGTTTTTTTGTCTATGGGACTGAAAGCTTGCTTTTGGAAAGTATTTTTGGGAAAAAACAAAAGAAAAAGTAAATATATCTACAATATTTGAAAAAATCTTGAGATTCTTAGCCAGTGGGAACAGAACCAATGTTTCTTCTAATTTTATTTACTTATGAGTGGATGTAAATAAAATATGAGCTGTTACTGACCATATAGTGGCGCAAACCACCCTTGAGGATTCCCTTGTAGAGTATCGAGCCTCGTGAATAATCAACACATGAACGACGACCATTTCCTCCTTGGGGTAGCTGCATAGGAGGGTCTGTAAGAGGTTGCGCAGCAGTTCAAAAGTGCTATATGGCACTCGGAGAGAGGTGTGCAGCCACATGCCAGAGCAGCTTAGAGTGAACATAAACTAGGACATGGTCTTCCTTTATCATACCCTGTTTATCCATAGTTATACAAATTTTATTTCTGTTAAATGACTACTGATATTGTTTTTTGATCTGTACAATTTTGAGTAAAATGTGCTACCAAAAAGAGTGATTGCAGTATTCAAAAAATTATGAGAAGTCTCGGCTTGGTTTTTGATATTCTTTTAACTCTTGGATTGGATGATTATTCTTTTTCACCAACTCAAGTAAATCTAATTGTTCAACAAGACACTAATGGTGACTTCATTTGAGAAGGTGAAGTGCCAGCACAGACTAATGATGTGAGGATATTTTCAGCCCTTATGAAAAAGGTAGCTTTATTATGAGAGTGGTATACAAATGTTGCAGTCAGGAGCAATACCAACACATCTCTAGTGCATTTGGATCTTGGCAGTCTTGTTTATTTTTTTCTTCTTAACACAAAAGAGACTATTCTTTAATCACAGATAGCATTGTGTTTTTTGACTTTTTGGTGATCACTAGGCCAAAAAACTCAACTGTGAACCCTCCTGTCATTAGCCTGACTGTAGGCTAGTGCTATTCAAATACATTAGTTTGAAGTTTTTGGATGACAGGTAACATTTTTATTTGTAATATATGGATTAAATTAAAACTGTATACTTCTTATAGAACATCATACAGTGTTCTTCTTATCTCCATCCAAGTAGTGAGCCTTAGAAAAAGCCATTGAATATGCTCTGCTTATGCAGCATCACAGTTTCATAACAAATAATAAGTTGTGCTTTTTCTAGCAGCAACTTTTACTTTTTTATTATTGCAGAATATTTACAACAGGCCATAAGCAGTTTTTTTGACAATAAGGTGTCTAAAATAGTACAACTCTCGTTCTTTAGCTTGCATGTTTACTGTAATAAATGTTGTTTGTGTCAGTGTGTTTTTTATTTTTCAAACTCTTCTGCTAGTTAAAATTCCTGCTTCTTATTTTTGTATTTATTTTTTCTGTGTTTGACTTTCTTTGTGTTTAAAGCTACTAATTAATAAGGCATCAGTTAATTTTGGAGTAAAAGAAAAAAAAAAAACATGAATCCCGTCTCTCTTTCTGTCACACTCCAGGACTTCTCCACAGCTGGTCTTTCTCACTGGCTTCTCAGTGGGCCTTTCAGTGCCAGTCACCTTCATGATGTTGTTGAAAGATCCACATGCTGACAAACAGAAAAGGAACCAGTGCTCTGAGCATCTCATTGGCATAAATATTGGATAAAGCATGTTTTAAAAATGCACCATATACTCTCATGGGAGTATAGCTGAATCAGATAGCACATAAAGACTTCACCATATAAATCAGATCTAATGAAAATGAGACTCTATTTTGTCTTGCCAACATGAGCAATCCCCTAGCTGAGAATCGCTTCTACAGACTATATCTAGTGAATGTTTTTAATATTAATGCATCAGAAAATGTTTGTGTATTTTTATAAATGATGTGTACTAGTTCATTATATCTAGATGAATGGTCTGAGCTTTCTGTGAAATTGTTAGGAGTTGTGCGCAAATCCTGGTGTTTCTGTTAAATTTTTGTTTGGTTGCATTTTTTAACTAACTAAAAGCCTCAGTAAAATTTAAGACAACAGATTCTCAGTAGAGGCAAATTTATTTTTTTATCTGATTCCACATTGTCACCTGCTGTCTCCCAGCCTATTACTATTTTTTTCTTCTTCAGGTAACTTATTATTTTTTTACACTGAGTGCATGTTGTTCAGCCCTTTCCTTTTGACTCAGTATTTTCAGACATATTTGGTTTGTTGAGTATCTTTGCTCACATTTTTAACTAGGCCTCTCTTTAAGACCTTTCTGTTTGAAACAATGATTTTAGGGTGCTGCTTTTATTTGCCAATTTTTTGTGAACTTTTGTTATTTCTGGAAGCATATCATCGTTTTTTTCATTTGTCTTATTTGGTAAGGAAAATCCCTTTATTAGACTTTTTGTGCAACTTTGTTCTCTTTTATGCATAACTAGTAGCAGATAGTCAACACTCCATGTTAGTTTTTTTGTAGAATTTACAATATTTGTTTCTGGCTATTCAACAAACAAATGGTTTTTTATTCCTTTTCATCCTGGCAATGCCAATTCTATACTTCATTTGTTAACTTCAGTTTTAGTATTAGTTAGAAGAAGAGATCTTTATTTGTTCCTTGTCGTTACTGTTAGCCATTTGATAATGCCAAGAGTGTTGAAACAGGAATTCCAAAGTGAGTATAATCAAGAAGCATTTTATTAACTAGTTAACATCAGAATATTTTCTTAAAAACTTTTTGACTAATCTCTCAACTCGCTTTTCCAAGCATACAAAGGATATTTTTTGGCCTATAGTAAAATAAAACAAATATTATTAATATTAAATATTACATTTTATTAAAAATGACCTGTCTTGGGAAGGGATGTGAGGTTGGAGGAGAAGGGCTAGGGGAGGAGATGGAGCAAATTACTTCTTATTTATCTTTTTAACCCCAACAACTATAAGTGCCAGCGTGATAATAGGCTCTGTAGCCACAATACTTGTGAACAATATGAAATCAAGGTTAAAGTTATTGTATGAAACAATGTACTGCTTTTACTTAAGTTTACAAAATGTCCTCAAGAGTTCAGAAGTACTGTCACTCTCACCAAACAGTGAACTCTGTGAGCTGGAATGTCAAAGGTCTCAATCATGATCTAAAGAAAAATGACCAGTCTTACAGGTAACAGCTTACATAGGTTTTCCAACAATTTTCTCATAAGTCATGCAAGGCTGATACATAAATACCCTAGTCTTCTGTGATCTTGGCATTGTAAAGTAATTTTGAGGTCACAGATTTATTAGTCAGTCTTGGGGGGCAGGTATATTTTCCTTTTTGTTTTTGTTTCTTCTTTTGCTTGTTCTCCTCTTGTGTCTTTTGTATCAACATTTAATTATTGCTAGAGATTTTGGATTTTAGCACACTTTGTTTTAGATAACGACTGCACATGGAGAGGCACCTTATTCTATATTATAAACATGTTTTGTAGTCTTATAGTTTTCGTTGATAATAACTAAATACTTTCAACTGCAATGAGATATGCATAGTATCCAAAGGATGCTCCTATTCCGAAGATTTCTCCATACAGAATATACTGAGGATTGTGGTGCACTAGAATCCTGTCCCTGTAAAACTAAATAATGGGTTTTTGTTTTTATATTCAACAATCACCAACGTGGTTAATCTGAAGATCAAGTTTTGATAACTTTCATTTCTGTTCATCATTTAAGAATAGGAAAGTGCTCTAGTTTTCCTCCTACATTCCCAGAGCCTTGTATGCCATGTTAACTGACAATTCCAAACTGTCTGAGAGTGAGCCCCGTGATGAACTTGCACTCTGTCATGGGCTGTTTGCTACTTTGTGCCCAGTACTACAGGAACAGGGTCCTGTAACCCATGACATTAAATAGAATTAAGCGTGTTTGAGAATATTGTTTTATGTAAAGTTAAAAATTAAAGGGTACTTTCACAAGAATAGTTTTTTTTTCAGAATCATAATCAAAAAACAATATTGTTAATTTTAATTATAAATAAAGGCAAAGATGTCTTTTGAATTCCACATTAACATATATAGTAAACAGAAACTTTAAAATAAAAAATAAACACACTCATGTTAAATATAGACAATAGATCAACAAAATTATAAATTGTACATAATGTTCATGTTCATTCTGAATTTGTTATTTTAAAACTAAAGTTTTGTTTAGTGAGTAAACCCTGACTCTGCTCTTTTCACATTGCTCCATAAAATGGGCCAATTTTGATGCATAATGCCACAGACATATATAACAACAACAACAAACCCATAAGAACTTCTAACTTGGATAATAGACAATAGAATAGCTGCTGCTGTCATTAACAGGTTTGTAGGTGGCAATAAGATGAGGTTCACATTGTAGGTTTATATTTACTCTTTAACATTTGAATAGAGCAGGTCCAGATTGTAGTGTCCACAAATGGATTATGCTGATAGAAATTTGTTTCCTTGTTTGAAGTTGCCAGCAGTCAGAATGGTTCATCATTAAGACATTAGTAACATAGTGAATCATTTCTGTTGATGAGTCAGCCAGGATGATGTACCTTATCTCCGTGGGCAGTAGCTTGCATGTCTGGATGACATATTTAGTTTTATTCGTACCATGCTTCCTTATTGACTATTGCTCATTCACATACATCTCCAGCCATGGTCCTGCTTTTTCTACTCTGTCTGGTGAAACCCATCCAACATTAAAATAGCATCTGAAATAAGAGGTTTTATCTGATTCTCCACAGTACCAAAAATGTCATAGTGCCTGTACTCACCATAACTCACTGTGAGAAGTAACAGTTCATGCAACTTATATAAAAGCAATATTTCTCATTATATGGATTCGGGCCAGGTCTGAAACTTTTCCACCTCACTTTTACCCTCATTCCAGATATTTACCCTTTCCATCTTGCAGCTCACTGATCACAGTGATACCAGCTGAATATGGGGATATTTAATATAACCCACTTTATGTTCCTGAGGGTCTCTTACATTTTCAGATGTTGTTAAAAAGTTAGTTGAGATGACTTGAAGCCTAGGTCTGCATTGAACGCAGCATCTCTACAGTTTAATTTAGAAATTAATTCAAAAAATGTATAATAACAAGGCAGAGGCCAAATCATAACAATAATTACTAACATTAAAACGATTAGTAATTGTAAAAAATTATTAATAGAAAACAGAAAGTTATTCTGTAAAGGCTGCCACATGGCGCCCAGAAGAAATTAATAATGTTATTTGTCTATAAAGAAAACAAAAAGAATTTTACACTTGATGAGTTTGTATCTTTTTAAACGTTCACATATTTTTACCTACCTACCTTTTTACTTGACTTGTTAGATCTTTTCCTGAGAACACACTGCATGAGATAACAGTGTAACAATACATGGAAAAGCAATGGATATTGGCTGGAACAGGGGTGGGCAATGTTGGTTCTGGAGACCCAAAGTTGCTACAGGTTTTCATTCCCACCTAATTGCTTAATTAGAAACCAATCCTTGACAGTCTCAGACCTTATTTAATTTCATGGCTTGTTAGTCTGCAAAATGTAAAGTTCTTATATCACAGATTTTTTTCTTTCCAAGGTTACCATCAAAATAATTTGAAGCCTAAAACAGATCATTTTCAGTCTGTCACATTTTTTTGTGAAGTGTTTTATTAAATCAGACAGTGCATGATGAACACACACAGATGTAAATGTAAAAAAGCTAGATGAAGAACTGCTGGTTTCTTTATCATTTACATCTTATTGCTAATAAGGAGCCATGAAAAAACTGAATGCAGATGTTTTAAGATTGAAGTAAGCAATTAAGGGTGAGGAACCTTAACAAACGAGACCACTAAAATGAAGCATCAAAATGTCACTTAATCAATAAGTGCTTCAACAGCAATAATTGACTTCTCATTAAGAAACTAGGTTGGAGTAAAAACCTGCCGGTCCAGGATTGACATTGCCCACCCCTGGGCTGGAACAAAGACAACAGCAAAAACTTATATTTAAACACCCATTTAAAAACACAAAAAAATCTACAAACTGCATGTAACATTTTTAGCAACCAAACATAATATTTCCATATATCCATGTATCAACCAGGTACTGTATGTGCTTCAGTTACTGAAAAAACTGGAAAACATCTTTATCATAATTTTGTGTAAAATGTTGTATTTGAGAAGTTGAATATTTCAGCTTTTCACTGGAACACTAAAATAAGTTTGACAAGAACAGGATATTCAGCCAAGCAAGCTTTCCAGTATTATTCACCTAATTTCTCCAAAATGACATCAAGTTGAAGTCCCTAATGTCCTTATCTCAACCACATTATTTTGTAATTTATTCTATGTGTCTGTGGTTATCTGTGTGAAGAAAAAGTTTGAATGTTTGTACAAAATCTGCCAGTAAAAAGTTTGTGTGTCCCAGTATTCTTGTTGAAGAATTTACATTAAGGTAACAGACATAATCCAATCTGCTAACTCCCTTTATAATTTTAAAAAGTGAGCCAGGACTCCTCAGAATCTTCATTTCCTTTATGTATGAACTGAAAAGAATAGGACCATGCTTATTTTATTCTGGACAGCATGTTGTTATGACTGGACCCCTTTACTTTCTGCACACTTTGTGTTGTAGATTTAATTTTAAACTGATAAATTTGCAATTTTTGACCATCAATCTCCCTCAATAACCTATAATGAAAAAGTGAAAACATGTTTTCAGAATGGTTTGCAAATTTATTAAAAATATACAGACCTTTTGCTGTGGCACTCCAAATGCATCCTGTTTGCTTTGACATGTGACAGTTTGACTGGAGGCCACCTGTGGCAAACTGAATTAATTGGACATCGTTTAGCAAGACTCAAACCTGTGCATATAACTTCCCACAATTCACTTTGCATGCCAGGACTAAAACCAAGCCATGAAGTCCAAGGAACTCTCTATAAATATCCACAATAAAATTGTGGTGAGGTTTAGATCAGGGCAAGTGTATAAAACCACATCTAAAGTTTTGTCTACTCTCAGGAGCACAGTGGTTTCAATAATTGTGAAATAAAAAAGTTTGGAATCAACAGGACTCTTTCTAGAATTAACTGACAGTAATTGGCAAGTAGAGTAATTAAATAGAGTAACTGGCAAAAAGGTCCTTTGTCAGAGAGGTGACTAAGAAACCAATGGTCACTCTAACAGAGCTTCTGAAGTCCTCTGCTTAGATGGGAGAATCTGTTGGAAGGATGAACAGCAACATACTATTAATCACGCATTTATGGTAGAGTGGCTAGATGGAAGATACTCTTGAGTAAAAGGCATATGATAGCCTGCCTAGTTGAAAAAATAATCTCTGGTCCGATGAGACAAAGATTGAACTTTTTGGACATAACTTCAATCACTGTGTCTTGCGAACTCCAGACACTGTTGACCTTCCTAATACTATCTCAAGGCTTACGTTTGTTGGGAGCAGCATCATGCTATGGGGGTGTTCCTTGGTGGCAGGGACAGAGTAACTGGTCAGAATTCAGGGAAGGATTAATGCAGCCAAATACAGAGATGTCCTTGAAGAAAACTTGCTCTAGAGTGCATATCACTTCAGACCGGGGCAATGTTTCACTTTTCAGCACAGCAATGCACAGCACCCGAAGCATATGTTCAAGACAATGCTGGAGTGGCTTCAGGATAAGCCCCTGACTGTCCTTGAGTAGCCCAGCCAAAGCCCAGACTTAAACCCCAGTGAACAGCTTTGGTGAGACCTGAAGATGGCTGTATACAAACACTTCCCAACAAATCTAAACAACACTTGAGAGGATCTGCCAGGAAAATTGGATAAGCTGTACAAATCCAGGTATGCAAAGCTTGTAGGGATAGGAAGTACACTGTAATTTAGCTGAAGGGACTTCTATAAAGTCCAGAATTAAGGGTCAGAATACCTAAATGAATGAGAGATTTCAGTTTTTGAATTCTAATAAAATTTACAAACCTTTCTAAAAACGTGTCTTCAGTTTGTCATTATGGATTATTGAGTGTAGATTGATGGCAAATTTATCCATTTAAAATCAAATCTACAACACAATAAAGTGTGCAGATAATAAAGGGGTCCGAATGTAGGTGGTACAGTATATGTTAGCCATGATAAATGGAGATAGTCCTAAACTTTCATTCACTTGTTTACTCTTTTTCTGGCATTGTTTGGATTATTGAACATTTTCCTAAAGTCTGAGATGGAAATACCATTCAAAGATTTTGTATATTTTGAGAGATTGCCACCATAGTCACTAAACGCACCGTACAAGCACAGTGGCAGAAACTTTCCAGGCCATAGGAATTTTTCTTTTCTTTCAGAAAGATCGATTCACACTTTTGCTTGCACGATTCTAATTTACCGCTGTGCAGAGTGACGAGTAGTGAGGACTGGTGGTGTTGCACAACTTCAGTAATATGTTTCTTTTGTATCCTGTGACCATTTAGGTTGTGCAGTGTTTGAACAATCTCGTGTGTCACTATGGATTTTCCACTGGGTATACCAGTTTTCTTCTCATATCCCAAAGACACGTGTTAAGTACAAAATGTTTAAGATCTGTTACCCTGTCAGAATAATACTTTTTAAATGTCACAAACATTGAACAGATCATGAATCTAAATTAATGGGACATCACCTAAGACTTATGTTGCAGAATGGTTTGGTTAAAAAAGCACAGGAGTGCATTTTCAGATGGCCATTCTGACATCAATAAATGACCACACAACTTGAAATGCTTGCTTTTGGCCTCTTTTAAACTGTTTAAAATTGAATGCTCTTATTCTGCTTTGTACAGTGGAAAGTTAAAAAATATATTGTTTTAAATTAAACTTTTAAAGCCTATCATCCCTAAAACAAGGTGAATGTTATACTATCCACACAAATGCTAGGTGGCAGTTGGAATAAAGATAAGAACCATTTTTTCAATGTTATCATTTCCCATTTCCTTTACATAAATTGGGATAGTAACGGTAGTAAGTCTTTTGTTTTCCTTGGAAAAAAATTCACACAGTTGTCATGGCTGAACAGATTACTGTGATCAAAAGAATTAAGGAAAATTATGACATCTTTTTATGCTTTGAATATTCAATCAGTTGAAAATATATGATTACTGAATATGCACTTTTGTAAGTACTGCTAGAACTAATGGGAACTGGAGAAGGTGCTCAAATGATTCTTTCATATTATTATATTTAATTGAGGAAAATAGAGAGGTGCTTCCATGACAAAGACCACTGTAGTTTGTGAACTGCACCCCACTAGACAGGTTAAGAATGTACCATTCAGTAGTGAACAACATGAGGCAGGTAGACTATGACATGTGAATAGACTAATCAGGATTAGTTACTTCCATAGAAAGCTTACCCAAAGCAGTGGCAGCGCCTTTTTTTTAAAGTTTTTTTAGAGACATTGCAAAATGAAGGGTCTAATATTTTAGTAAAGTTTTACTGATTAATTGTGCACGTTATGCACGACTCCACAGTCCGTTTAGCCAGACTTAAATCCAACTGGTAATGCAATAAGTAAATTAACATGTCATCTCAATTAAAGTACAAGCAACATTTTTTCATAAAAAGAAATTAAAAATCCACTTTCTAAATACTCGTTAACATTTGCTGTTAAGTTAGCTGTTTGGGAAATTTTAATTGTAGGGCTCTGAACCAGGGGGACATAGCTTACTAAGGGCCTCAGTAAACTTTTGGAAATGCAGCAACATGAATGAAAATAATTACAGAATAAGAACAAAAAAACAATCGGATCACTAAAAATTAAGCTACAGTAAGTTGTCAAATGTATCCTTTTAAACTGAACCACTTCATCAATATCCAAAATATTGCATCCTCTTTGTGGGCTGCATGGTGGTGTCTGTGCAACAGTTAGATCTGGGATGGCAGTCAGAGAGTACCACAAAGAGCTGCCTGTCATCTAAATCAGGAAAATATGAAAAAGACTCACACAGTGTAAAAAATAAAAGGGCCACACCTTGATTGGGTGAAATAAAAGGAAGCGCTGTCCTGAACTTTTCTTTCGGAAGGGCTGGTAGATGGTAATCACCTCAGCCAGATTAAAATGGTCTATGGTGTGGATGATTTTTTGTCTGTAGAGAAAAGAGATAAGAAAATGGCTAAGAGTTTAAAAGTGGAGAGAACAGAATGGTGGCAGGGAGGTGACCTGGGCCCAGGCACCAAGCAGAATGTCATAACTAGGCGTGTAAGCTACAAATCGGTTAGAATGTTCTGGATGATAGTTTAGTAGCTAGGGCATTCTTCATGGCCAGAACAGTAAAAGGTTTATAATTTGTTGTAACAGACCCCTAGCTCAGTTCCTATTACTATTTCTTTATGTTCTTTTTGCAATTGTTAAATAAACTGCTTTCTGCAGCCATTATCTACACCTTATTTCCAAATCGGCTGCTTGGTTACATATGGTGCACGATGACTGTTAGGTTCCTCAAAGACCCTCTTTATCATTTGCTTCATATATAGATTCTATTCAAATATAAATTTGGTCAGATTGCATTTGCACCTACCATTAAAATGCATCTCGGGTGTTTGCTCATGCTAATCCATGCAGCCCAGCCTAGTGCACCACAGCATAGTGTTCCACAGCCGCAATATTTTAGTTAGAATGGGAATGGGATGCTCACAATGACTCAACAAGAAAATGTGAACATAAGGTGACACAACAATCTGCCATGAAGAAGTGTAGTGATTTGGCATAATGCTAAAAAGTCTTAGTAAGCAGTTGCAGGTCGACAACTGACACTGTTGACACTCTGCTCAACTTTTAAAGCCACACCGGTGTCAGGGCTCGCCAGTTTACCTGACTACCTCCACCACTCCAAACGATTCTGTTGTCTTTTTTGCTGACTTGATCGCTGTATGTGGAGAGAAAACGCATTTGCAGTAAACACTCATATTAAAAGTGCTGATGGAAACGCTCTAGTGCTGAATCCAGAGATATAACAAAGTTGATTCTGTAATTAAATTAGAAACAAAAATGTTTTCAGTGATTCATTTTGCATTTTAACAATTACTACCTTTTTTTTAGTTTCAAAAATATATAATTTTATGCATAAATTAAAAATTAATACTTTTAAGTCAAGTTGAGCAGTGAGCTGCTTTTGTTTTTAATTACTGGTTATTATTTATCCTTAAAGATGCCAACTCATTTTAAGTTATGTGAATAAGACATTCAGGCCCTGTGTTAGGATATAGCGGGTTGGACAATGACTGACTGACTGATTACCCTTCTATAGAAGTTCTCAGCACGGCCTCATTGCAGCATAAATTACTTTCCAGCATTGTCCTTTTGGTTATCATTTGCTTTGTACAAACAACTGCTAAATTTCACAATGTTTATTATATTTAAGCTATATCTTTTCAGGTGGCTTAAAAGGGAGTTAGGGATTTCAGGGTCTGCAAGCTAATTCACTGCCTCATTTGGTGATGCCCAGTGCTTCGGTAATAATGCTTGTGAGCATTTTACTTTGCAGGTTACAAATTATCCAGCAAAGGATTAATACTGTATAAAGACATTTAAAGCAGGAACCCTTCTGGATGTCTTCAATTGATTTAATCTACAATTCCCATTATGACATTTATGTATGTATGTATGCATATTGGAAACAAAAGAGCTGCAGATATAAGACTGTGGAGGAACCTTGGGAATGCACTGGATTACAAACTGAAACTGATGATGATGATGATGATGATATCATATATAATGTGTCATTTTTATGATAAAACTGATTCTAATTCTGAATATTAATTTATTTTTTAGAAAGATTTTTAGGTTGGGCTTTACTGATACAAATTCTCCTATGCATAGTAAAAGAAACGATTTTCAGGCAGTTTCATGATCTTCTGTTGAAGCAGCAGTTTAACAGTGTTCAAACAAATGACTCAATTCATGGAATACAAACACTTTTAAAATAATTAGTTTATGGAGAATCATGAAATGCATTTTCCTTAGAGTATCAGTTTTCATAATAGTACAGGCGTCATGAATACATTTCTAATTAGTTGTAAAATTTGGTAAATTAAAATAGAGTCAGGTAACCTAACAAAAATTAACTGCCAGTCTATTTAAAATAACAAATGATAAAATCCAGTGCGGGCAGCACGGTGGCGCAGTGGGTAGCGCTGCTGCCTCGCAGTTGGGAGACCTGGGGACCTGGGTTTGCTTCCTGGGTCCTCCCTGTGTGGAGTTTGCATGTTCTCCCCGTGTCTGCATGGGTTTCCTCCGGACGCTCCGGTTTCCTCCCACAGTCCAAAGACATGCTGGTTAGGTGGATTGGCGATTCTAAATTGGCCCTAGTGTATGCTTGATGTGTGGGTGGGTGTGTTTGTATGTGTCCTGCGGTGGGTTGGCACCCTGCCCAGGATTGGTTCCTGCCTTGTGCCCTGTGTGTTGGCTGGGATTGGCTCCAGCAGACCCCCGTGACCCTGTGTTCGGATTCAGCGGGTTGGAAAATGGATGGATGGATGGAAAATCCAGTGCTCATGTGCAGGCTAAAAACCAAAAAATAATTAAAAAGCACTTTATACTGTAGTGGCTCTCTCTTTCTCTCTGTCTCCCTAGCACACCCTACGGACCTTCCCTGCTGCTGGAGATCCCTGCTCAACTTTGCGTCTGGTTGCCTTCCAAAGCCTTCTCCCCATCTTCACTTCCTGCACTAACTCTTTTAAAACTGCATTTATATGCATAAGTGGCTAAATCACAAACCCCAGGGTGCTAATGGGGCAATTGGCTGCCATGCACCTCTGCATGCGAATATGTCACCTACACCTTAAAGTCACTACGCTTCGCTTATGCTCACCTATACCACATCCCGAGCACAAATGCACTGCAATATCATTAAACTTGAACCACCACAGATCTCTCCTTATTCCATATGGGAAATGTGCTTTTTAATAAAATGCAGTATTATGGTTATGCTTGCTGCATTTTTAATGTTTTCTTCATGTAGAATACTTTGCTTGCTGCACTGCTTCTGCTTCCCATACTAAATGCATCGAAGAAATTAATTGTTTGTGTGGACGCTGAAAGTCGGGAATGACAAGGAAATGGACACCAATATAAAATAAATATCCATTTCTTTATTCTTGGTGAGAGAAGGCTACAGACCCTGTCTGCCAGCAGCCTGCCTGCAGCCTCCAGACCCTGTCACGTTCCAGCGTGCCACAAACTGTCACCCCCCCTAGTAGGAAGCTGAAACTTCCTTTAATACCCAAGAAGAAAGAAAAAATGCAGCACTTCATTTTGAGGTCATACATAGATTGTTATAGCTTGTGGTCACACCCTGGATTTGAACATATAGGAGCACACACAGTGTTTCTAACAGTTAAAAGAGTTATTAGCACACTCACAGTCTTAAGCAATAGCCCTTGTGAGCATCAACACACACAAGAGCAACTGCAGCGATCTCCCAGCTAACTGTCACAGAATGAGTGCAACATAAGCAGATTTAGACAATACTCACTTCCTCATTCTTTCTGCACCATCAGGGTTACAAATACTTCAACGGCTATGTGGCAGTTACAATTTAAGAATCTTATTATAGCTTACATTTCGCACATAATGATCATCACACATAATAATTGGTTATACAATATCAAAAGCTACCTTAAAGGTTAGCTTAGTACATTTGTCTTACAAGAATACACTCTTCCAGCTTAGCGTCTGTATTGGGTTACTATTTGTTCGATTGGCTTAACATATTCTTATTTAATACATAAGTGTCATGCTTCTTATAGTTCTATTAGCATCCTACTTTTATTATTTGGAAAGTACTGACGCACCTTAATTCTAAATATGTCTTCCTCATTCGTCAAAAATACAAACATATTTTAAAATAATTTTGTAAACTTGTTATTCACTTGAGTGTTAATTTTTTCACTTATATTAGTTTTTTTTTTTTTTAAGAAATGGTTAGTAAATTATGTGATAGCAGTTTCCTTGGTATTTGTCTAGTTGGCAGTTCAAGTGGCAGTTACCTTTTTTGAGTTGTCTTGTGTATCGTGGCAGCAGTGCTATGAGGCTAACATTACTGCTTGGAAAAAAAAAACTTGTACTTTATAGTTTCTAAAAGGAATATCTGGGTACTGTCCCTGCTTTTTGCATTTACTTTATTGAGTTTAAAGTATTACTACAGTAAACGCATTATAGTTTGGTGAGCCACTTATTATTACATCTAAAATTTTCTGTTGTATTTCAAAGCTCCATTCTGCACCTAGCAAAGGAACAAGATGGAAATAAAGTTTAGACAAAAGTAGTGAGGCAGACATGCTAAAGTGGCAAAAAATGGGTTTTAACAAAAAAGCATATTCTTTGATTATTATAGATAGTGCTAACTGAGGATGCCTTTATGCTGAAATGGCACCTTATACTGACTTTTTTCAAAGTATTCCTTGCAGTACAAATTTAGTTTTTTCTACTTTTAAGTAATAGTATGACATCATTTTCCCATTATACTATAGTAGGCAAGTAAGCAGTATTGTTTGCAATATCCTAACAGAGTTTTCAATAAGCTATTGCGTTCCATACAGTGTTACCCCAGAAGGGGTGTTAAACACTGAATATTTATGATGAATTCAAAACTTTCCAATACACAGGCTAAAATTATAATCCACTAAAGTTTAAGAAGACAGCCTAGCCCAACATATGTAGTGGAGGAGATTGGGTGCATAAAATCATTTCTGGCAAGTAATCCAGAATATTCCTGACATTCCAAAGTTTAAACTGAGTTAAACTGTCTAAAATAGCCTGAACAGAAATGTTTTCTGTGTAGCGTTGACTTACATTCATTGTTTGAAAACTGTTAGATACATTTCCCACAGGTATGCTTCTGTCATTTGTATTATGAGAGTATTGTAAAACCTATGTAGTGCATAAAGTGATCAAAGTTGTTTTATGGGAATTGGCAGACTTGCATATGAAGGGAATGTTTTTTTTCTCATAAATTATATTAATATTGCTGAAAAGATGCTACTGTTTTAACTAGAATTTTGTAGGTAGGTATTTATCCCATGGCTTTCCAAAAAAACCTCTTGATCTGTGGGCTAAAAGAAAAAAAAAACATTTCTATTTTTCCATCCACCTTGATCAATGTTGTAGAGTTGGAAAGTGCCTAGTGACAGGTTTTCAAAATATTTCAAATTTATGGAACAGCTGAGAAGAAATGGTTTCATGTAGGTATTGTGACAGCTACAAGGCAAACAAAGTTAAATAATGCACTTTCTTTGTTTTCTTTAATTCTTGCATCTCTTGAGTATTTTATTTATGAATAATAAATCTCTATTAAATGCTATATCATGTTTAAAGCACTAGGTATGATCTTCTAACTGTTATGCTCCTAATTTGAAGACACCATTATAAACAGACCTGCCCAGCCACACACTGGTCTCTAGCTCAGGTAACAGACTGCCTTGTCTTTGGGAATGTGTTCTGTGTCTCCATTTAATGCTGAGTGTGGATATGATTTAGGAGCCTTTTCAGGTTTTTTCATTTTGTCATTTTTGAAAATGGGTGATTATCAGATGTCTTTCGTGAACAGTTCTGACCCTGGATTGTCCACCATATAACCACCTAATGGTATGGTGTTTGATTAATCTTCACAGTGGAGAGCAGAGTTGGGGAAAAAAAAGTTTATCGGCAGAAGGCACAGCTTAATGCTAAGAGAACAAAAGAAAGTGACGGAGTTGACAGAGAGCTTTATGATACTTTGGACATGTGCAGACTGTCCCATCTAGTGGACAGGTGATCAACAAACCTGAACAGGTAGACCCTGTGCAGCACCACTTTTACTTAAACTATTCAAAATATCTCTTATCTATGTGATGTTCAGCCAGAAGAGCTGGCAGTGGCCTTTAAAATAAAATATAAATAACCAGCCTTTCCTGCAGAACACTTCTTATCTTAATTATTTGCTGTTACTATTGCTTTAGTCAAGCTGGTAAGAAAGCTCCAGAAAAGGCAGAATTGTCTCAGTTGACCTTTCTTAGTTTCAGCTGCAGTATATTAATCCACAGACAGAAATGTAAGTGCAATAGTGTCATTTAAAGTAGCAAACTTTTACATTTAATATTGCCAGAATTCTGCTGTGTGCCTGAAATGATATGTAAATTGGTGTATGGATAGATGCTAGTCATCTGTATTAATCTGGATAGCAATTCTCTACCAGTGAGTATTAAGAAATATTTGTACAATATACAGTAACATAGAGCTGCGGGATGCTTAAGCCACCAGGGTAAACCAGAATGTATGGAGGGAATCTGCAGACACAAAATCAACATGGAGAAAACTGTTTGGCTATAGAACTTGTCCAAGAGGTTACACTGGAATACAAGGAGCCTTGATCAGATTGCCAGGGGCACAAGAGTATAAGGACACTGGTGAGTGTTTGACTATTTAAGCAGTGAGGTGAACACTTGTTCTTATATAACCTTATGTAAAATGTGTTGTAGTGTTTCTAAATAGACCAGTGGATACCAGTTGGCAAAGCCAAATATTGCAAAGTGGGTGGGCCTGGAAACAACTGGGTTCAGTGTTGGGGGTATGCCATGAAGGTTATGTTTTGGAGGAGCCTTCCTTCTAAATGGTTGGCCTGGATTATGAATGGAGAACATGAACCCTATCCCTTCAGGCCGACCATTAGCTTCGCCCCTGGTGGTTACTATGTTCAATCCTGTAGGCCACCTGTGGCTGCTGGTTTTTATCCCACACACTTTTACTTTTAATTTGATTCCTACCTTAATTAAACAAGATGGCATTTCCCAGTTTCAATATGTTGATGTCAATACAGAACTTAGAAAAACGACTTTATGTAACATAGAGAGAGCTTATTACTTTTCATCCCGCTTTTAATTTTTCCGGTCCTATAAGTCATTATTTACTAACGAGCTCATTTCTTTGTCTGACACTCAAGTAGCTGCAGACTTTCACCATTCAGTGTTATTTTCCCTTGTGTCTTTTCTGCGTGCCTTTTAATTGTCATTATTATGATCCATTTAAGGGAGCAGAAAAGGTAAATTAATAGGAAACTGAATAAAGAAAGATAAATGATAAATACAGGCAAACATACAAATATCTCAAAATTTATTATAAACTGGCTGTATTATCCGGCTTCGCCCAGGAAAATTCCTAAGACAATGGGTCGCGGTTATAGTGCCGAGGGATAATCATACGTATCCCTGGCACGATGTAACTAGCTGAGTACTTTTCTGTATACAACATTTGTAGCTTTTTTGCCATGGGATGATATTATTAGTTTCCCGTAGCTCCTTGCTGTTGAATATGCTTCATACAATTGCCCATAAGTAAAACATTTGTGCAATAAATCAATTCTTACGCTTCCTAGTGACCCTTAGCTTTTGCTGATGTTCATTGGAAAACACAATTTTAGAGGATTCTTTTTATTTGAAACAGGTAATTAGTTGAATAATGGGTATTTTTGGGTATAAATATAATTTCACCCTGTATCACATCCAATAAAAATGGTAGCTTCAATCAGATTTGAATGAAGCATTTTGGTCTGTAATACACAATGCTACAAAGGCTTAGAGGGCTTTGTTCAAAAGCAATACACACATTGAAACAACCCAAGTGTATAGCAACAAACGGTAACCACAGAAAAAGTGAAATCTTAAAAACTGCAAACGTAAACCACAAATCAAACCTTGCAATGTGCACTACATATCTATCAGACAACAACAGCAAGCCAACTGAATTGAACATGGCTTCAGACTGTGGTGCTCCACACAATGGCACCTTTGAGCAGTTTCAGACTTCAGACTCCTGGAGCCATAATCGAGTGACCAGGGGATGGGAGAATTGAGACACCGACAAAAACAGCTTTTCAAAAACGGAATTTCTAGTTTATTTGATAAATACTGAAAATATTTATAAAGTAATGTCTTGCAAATCTACATACAGCTCAGTGCAAGAACACTAACAAAAAATAGAAAAATAAGTGCTGGCACTATTTACAATAATTACAGTGGCGCCAAATCAAAAAGTGATAAGAAAAAATAAATAAATAAAAGCAAAAAGTCTCTTCTTCCTCCTTCTACTCACACAGTTCATGAAGGACAGATAGAAAATAATCAAAATCAAAAAGTGACAAAATCAAGCAGAAAGACTAGAATGAGAAATATAAACACCTATGACCACACATTATCATCACGAAAAACATGTACAATCGGAAGTAAATCTGTTATTATTACTATATACAAAAACAAGCAGCTTTCTTTACTGCTCCAATAACTTGCTCAGCATTTAATCAGTTTACACTAAATCGAAGACCGGTTAAAAGACAACCCCTGCTGGTGTGGACTTCAGTTTTATATGGCTAGATTTTCCTTAAGCAATGCCCACATACATCTTCTGGGATTCTCTAATAAAAAATGACATTCAATCATACAACATGTGTCAACTTCTGCTCAGGCAAAGTTTCACTATATCTTTTGTTAGTTTCTCCCCGAGTGAGCGTGATTGCAACCCCACTGCAACGGCTGCTCGTTTACCTCACAGGTAAGTCATGCTGTGGACTTTCTCCTTAATTCTGTCTTTCAAACAGAATTACACTACGCATGTAAATACAAGCAACTTTTTAAAACTCTGCACTCTTCTTTCTCCTCTTCTTCTTTAGTGCCTTTCTTTCTCCTGTAATAACTAATGACCATTTCTGTGTTGGACTGGTTCGAGCCCAGAGAAGCCATCCAACCTGTAGGTTTCTTTGTTACCAAGTTACTTGCAAGGGGAAACTAAATGCAGATGCGACTTCACTCCACCACCACATTGTCCAATGCATAAGTTCATTTACTATTTACACATTCAGTAACAAGCTATAAACAGATATAAAAATCTCAGTATCTACACTTAATTTTGCCTCAGTGTATCACGCAGATGTGATTTTTTTACTTCATTCAGTCAAGAATTTTGTTTTTGAGTTTATTACCAGTCATATGTTCAGTTATAAGAAGGATTTAATTTTTGTTATTATGGCATCCTGAATGCCATAGTTGGACAATAAAGTACTAACACTGAACTGTGGATTCCTTTAACTTATTACATATAATACTGACTTTTACAAGCTGCACATTTATATGATCCATGAAATGAATTGAAAGTTTTAAGCATTGTCCAGAAAAGAACAGGTAAAAAAAAAAAAAAAATCTCTTTTAAGATCTACAGTGTCCACCTCCTCTATGTTCTGTCCACCTCTTTACTGATCTGCGTGTTTTAAAATGATCAAGGCATGCTGGCTTGTATTGTGTTGCACAGAAGGCCTTAAGTGGGCCGGTATGCATTGGAATTCCGTACTGGCATTTCTCCTTTGCAAAGTGTTGCACTGGGTTATGAACGCCAAGGGGAAAACCCCCACCAATACATTCTTCAAAGTATATGTATAATTTCACTCTCAACAATTGAAGGTGAACACCGCCTATCATCAAACCTCAAACTTGTATGTATTTTATGCCACATAACAAAAAATAAGAAGAATCTGATAAAACTGGCCCTGCGGTGGGCTGATGCCCTGCCTGGGGATTTGTTCCTGCCTTGCGACCTGTGTTGGCTGGGATTGGTTCCAGCAGACCCCGTGACCCTGTGTTAGGATATAGCAGGTTGGAAAATGGATGGATGGATGGATGGATTGATAAAACAGGGAGCACTGCATGTACCCAAGGATGCCACTTCATCCTCAACTTCTCTCTCTCGCTCTCTCACTCTCTCTCTGTCTTTTGGGTTCAAAACTTATGCACAAGGCCACAGCTCCTGACACCTGCACTCGAGCTTTGTAGTGCACTTGCTAAGCACATCTTCTTTGAGCTTCGCCAAATCTCATCCTTCAACTTCACTTCTGCTGGCAGCCTTCATTTGCATAAAGCAGCAAGTCCCATTTCTTTGCACAATTCCTTCTCAGCACTCAGCCGAATAAAGGACACAAGAGTTAGGCCAAATTTATACATGACGCAACGCAATGCATGCTCCAGCAAAGGCTACTGCTACACAAGCATTTTATTATTTATACTTGCATGCGTAATTTACGCAAATCTGGGAGATTCCACCAGGTGGCATTGCAAGATATCATCACGGCGAGAACAGGTTCGGCTTCACTGTGTTGTGAATTGCCTGAAACATCCAAGTTCCGAGGACACCTTGCCAGAATGAAGAGGATGGATGTTTAATGATTAAATCTATCAATCCAGGGATGTGCCCATTCCAGCTAACATTGGGCACGAGGCAGAAACAATCCCTGGACAGGGCATCAGCTCATCGTAAAGAGAATACAAGCACACACATGCACTAGCATCATTTCAGTATCACTAAATCTTCAAATCGGCATATCTTTGGAAGGAAAGCAGAGACACACTGCGGCAACCCAATAGGAAACATGCAAACTCCAGGCAGGTAACACGAGGGATGTGACTCCCTGCGAGACAGCAGCGCTACTACTCTGCCATCGTGCCGCCCACATATGTGTAATTATTAACATTATTCATTATTTAAATGAAGTTAACAATTTATCTTTAAAATGTAACATACATACTTTAATGCATTTCATCATGAAAGTGATATCAAGTGTAAATATAAGGATTCTAAATGTGCAGATAGTTTGGAATATCATAAATTTAATGTGTTCTGTGTGGTGATCTATTGCTGCTTGCTGCTGCTGTCAGTTCAGGAGGAAGCCCCAGAAGCACGAAGCAATTAATAACTGGGCCAGTTTTAAGATGACGTTTACGATGGTTTACTTTTATGATAAAGTAAACTACAAGGTTAAAGTGGACATTTCGAGATTAAAACCGAAACTTCCACTTTAATCACAAAATATATCTTTTCACCATGTCCTTAATTTTTTTCTCTATGTCTCAAATACGCTGCCGTACATTCTGTTGCTGCTGTGAAGGTACAAAAAAAAAAAAAAAAAGACAGAACAAAAGATGGTATGTGAGACTTATAAAATGTATCGTGTCATTACGATCAGGAATATGCAACACTTGAATATAAAAGCACCATGAATTAATTTGTATGTCTGCATTTTTATTCACCGCATCAAACCATTCATTAAACATCGAAGTGCGCACATCGATCCCAAAGGATCATCAAAGCGGCTTGTGCTGTCACATGTAGATAGAATGTGACGTCAGAATCTCTGTTGACTGACTTTTATCACACTGTGCCCCCCAACTTTTTGCTGGTACTGCAACTCGCACACGCGTTGCATTAATTTCTGAAGACATGCTCAGAGGATGCATCAAAGGAACGCCGGGAACACGCGGCAGCCATGAAGCTTGCGTGTACTCATTTTGAGCGTGAAGTATAAACGAGCCCTTAGCCTATTCACTATAGTATTATTATCAACAAATATCCTCAAATAAAAAAATTGGATGGCTATTTTTCTTTTTGTCTTTAATATCACTAAATATCAATCGGATCAGTCTAAGCATTATTTAGTTTTTTTATTCTAGGGGTTGTTTTTATATCTAAATAATCAAATACTGAATTTTCCTTTCTTAGCAGATACCTAATGCCCTAGGTGTACAGTCCTGCCAACTTTCATGTTTTTAACTAAATGGGAAAAAAACGTTTTTATTGATGGATGAGAGAGTCTGTGAATCAGTCAGTCAACTTTATATAGTATATGTTGATGTACATTTATCAATATTGTGCTTTTATAAATAAAAAATAGGAGAAGAACTAATTAAACAATAAAACAGAATAGGAAAATAATTTACTGATTGAGAAACTGCTGGGGACAAGAACCTGCAGGCATATGAGTCCTCCCCAGTACTGCATTTGGGAACCACTGAAAAGGACAAAGAAATCAGAAGAAATGCCCAAAAATCAGTCAGAAAGGTAAAGTGAAGCAGTTTAAATCTGTCATTTTTTCCAAAAGCCTCTCTTCTGCTGGTTACATTTCCTTTCTCAGCTTTTTGAGAGATGCTGTAACACTTCAGGTCAGATGATAATAATAAAGTGCTCTATTGGACAGCATTGCCACTTCTCTTGTAAAGTGTGATTAAAAGAAGATGCAAGACCTACTGGAGTGGGTCAGCACTTTTACGGAAACCTAAAAAACAAATTATTCTCATTGTGAAGATAATAGGTATTGTATTTAAAATGATTCTCAGTTGAGCCCTAGCTATTCTTTAAGTGGCCCTTATTTTATGAACTACTCCTCAGTAAGGACCTGAAGATCATGTATTTGATCCTCTGTTAATAATGCATTAATCTTATACAGATTTGTAAGTACCATTAATATGCAATTACATTATAATTCATGAACATTGCTATCAAGTGTATATTAAATATTCAGTTAGAAAGCTACAGCTCTGAACTGGTGTTGCATTACCTCTGGTTCATGGGATTTAAATTAAGTTATCAACATACACTGAATTAATGAGAAAGAATCTAGTTTTGAATCGCTGAGATGATAACGGTGATCATTTGAAAGAGATCAGAAAGACATTATCAACAAGTAATAAGTTCTAACCACTTAATATTAGCACTTTTAAATTACTTCTTTCTCTAACTTATAATTCTTTCACAGAGCGTCTATAGGCATGCTCCACTGAACCAAATTCTGAAGACTTTAACCTTTAGTCAAAACTTTTTCTGTCACTAGTTACTGTAGCTTAAATTTTTTAATAATGGGGTTTTAAAACTGTGGAAACAAAATTGTTGGTGCATTCCATTAATTTGATTCCCTTTTTCAAATTATTGGCACAGTGGTTATAGCAGTACATCGTAATAAAATTATTTTAATGAGATGGACATTCATTTATAGATAAGCAGAAAGACAGTCTGCGTTTTTTAATTTTAAAATGTCTCATTTTTCTACCTTGAAGGAGGACCAAAAAAATAAAAACCTGGAGAATTAGTATTAGTTAGTATTTATTCATATCCTTAAGTGCATTTTTTTCTAGTTTTTCTTTCCTTCACAAATGTTTTCAAAGCACACAAATGTTTTGCTTCATTGCATTGTAAGGTGTGTCATTCAGTTCTCTAAACTGACTCCAGTTCCAGTGTCCTGGTTCCAAATGTTACTTGTCGTGATGATCTGCCATGTTTTTGGTATTATGTCACGGACCATACATATCTAAGTCTTGTTTTACTTCTTTTTAAATATCCATTTCTCCATCCATTTTCCAAGGTTGCTTATTCTGGGCAGGGTTGTGGGACAGCTGGAGGAAAACTAATCAGGTATTGAAAACAAGGCAGGGACAATACCTAGACAGGGTTGCCAAACCATCACAGGGTGAATACACAAACACATTAGATGCTATTTAGTCATTTGCATGTTTTTGGAAAGTGAGAGATAACCAGAGCACACCCATGCAGACACGGGAGAACCTGTAAACTCCATGCAGGAAGACCCAGGATGCATGAAAAAAGTTTGTTTTTTAGGTATGTGTTCAACATTTCTTGCATTTCCTGTCATCCTACACTTACATAAATCTTTGTAGACATGGAACACAAATGAAATGCATTTGTTCCAAATAACGATATATTTTTTAACCTATACAGCTCTAGGTACCCTCTCACCCTGATAAACAAGTCACCCTGATCAACAAGGCTGGGAGAGGTTTTTGCCGAAAACTGGGATAGAAAGAATGGGATAGCAGCCTGCTTGCTGCTTGGGCTTATCGACACATTTACAAGACAAAAGACGCTGAATGGACAGGTGCGAAAGGATTTATGGTGTGCCGGGTTTTTCATAGGCTTTGGTAATTCTAGTGTTAAGGCAGATCAGCAGGGTACCTTCAGACCTAGAGGCTTGTTTTGAGTATTCTGTAAAAATAATGGCTTTCAGTATGTAAATGTGATTAACAAATGACTATTGTAGAAGATCAACCCGGACACAGACAGATACAGACTCAGAATGTCCAAAATAACACGTGTTTAGTTCTCACAATAAAGTCCCACACATAACAAAGTGCTCCAACAGACACAATACTCCGTCTTCCCTTTCGCCGCCTCTACTCCTTTCTTCCTAAGCTTCATCCTCCTCCTTCCGACTCTCGCTCCTGAATGGAGTGAGGTGGCCTCCTTTATAGTGCACCTGGAAGTGCTCCAGGTGTCTCCTGATTAACCTCCGGCAACACTTCCGGGTGTGGCGGAAGTGCTGCATTCCAGATGGCCATGGACCCCCAGCGGGTTGAGCTTCTGAGCTCCAAATCCGTGGCCCCGATGCCAACCAAGTTGGCTGCCCTCTTGTGTCCCGGGGGAGGTACTCCTGGTAGTACGCCCATTCCCCCGGTCTTCTCTTATAAAGGGTATCCCGTCCGGGCAGGATCCCCGGCCGTCCATCACACTATTTATACAACATACTCTACTATATAAACATGACGCTGTTTTTTCTGATACATGACTCACATTCAGTTACAATTCAAGAAATTAATGATCATAAATTAACAGTGACCTAAAATGTCCTACAATGAAACAGAATGATGTTATCGTCACATTTAAAGAAGGATGTTGCATCTGCTTTAAGTTGACTGAGGTGTAGTTGTTCTATTCCCTATCCTTCAATCAGAGTTCATTTCGGTGTGTCTGTATTTTTTTTTTCTTGTTCTGAACAAATGATAATGATTAGTGAAATAAAAAACATAAGGAAATAAGAAAGTTTTGTCGAGGACATGTTATTCAGCCCAACATAGCTTGAATTGAAATTTAAAAGGTTCCCTAAGAAGTGCTATACTGTACTACTTGGTAACTTACATGATGGCATTGTACACTGCTTGAAGAAACTGACGGTTTTCATATGATAATGATTTTCATCGGATCCATCTCATATTCTTATGAAAGCACTTTGTCTTTGCTGCCGCCCTTTGTTTCTTTTTGTATATACGAGGGACGTTCAAAATGTTTCTGCACTTTTGTATTTTCACTGGAAACGGTGAAGGTGGGAGGAGTAGTAATTGGGCATTAAAACGTTGGTACAACGCTGGGAAAATTGCATATCAAAGGAAGGTGACTATGTAGAAAAGTGATGTAATTTGTTTTTGAAATTCTTAATAAACAGAGTTAAAAAAAAGTGCAGAAACTTTTTGAACATTCCTCATACTTACTTTTTCCAATGTCATATAGTTGAATTCTAAAAGGCTAACTTAGTGTTGTGTTTGATCTGTTCAGGGCCTTTCTATTAGTAATTTTAAATCTGTACACATTTACCTAGAAAAAAAACATTATTTTGATGGTAATGTTTTGGTAACAGTAATTTCCAAATCACTGCCAAGGGCTGAACTGTGGCTATGGCATTCAGTTTCAAAAAACCTGCTGTTGTAGTACTTGATGATAATGTTTCTTGTGTTGCTCCAGGTGAGCTCATCATTTGTTACAACAGTGATGATCTCCTCTGGCAGAAGTGACTGGCTGCTTTTGGACTCTTTGGTCTGATAATTTACAAGAGTATAGCTGTCACAGATGACTGTGTGCGCCACTGCTGAAGGAATACTAATTTAGAACATTTTATTAATTGCCATATGAGTCATTTATATTGCATTTTTTTGTTGTGAATTATACGTTATGGAAGTTAATGCATGAATTATATGTTTCCTTGCTCTTTTAATATCAAATGTGAATATGAATTCCATTGTCTTTGTCACATGCAGCAATAAAGCATATAAATTAGTATACTACACCACCTGACTTACAACAAAGATTAAATAATTGTTTTCCATTTGGAGAAGGGAAAAAAACAGTTAGGAGCTGATTGTAAAAAATAAATAAATAAATAGGGAGCAGGCATAAAAAAATGTATGCAGAGTTAAATGTGAGAAAACAAAACATGGAATGCTGTTCCTTAGACCTTTAAACTTATTCTGGTCTCGGAGATTCTGGTGGGGGGCACTGCAAAACTTAGGGTCTCATTCACAGGCAATGCAGTGTTACGGATGAGAGCTGTTATGTTTCAGCCAGAGTTTCATCTCTGGTCCCTGTTTTCATTTGTGAGGTTTGTTTATTTTTCCAATTTTTGCTGACTTTTTTTGTCTGTTTTTATATGTTAATGCTTTTGTCAACTTCTGATAATTTTCAACTTCATTTAATGTATTTTGATTTTTACTGTGCTATTTATGGCAATTGTGTAAGTCAATTGAATAGCTTCCTTGATCTTTGTAAATTGAACCTATAGGGGTGGGGCCTCCTAACATTGCACCTGTGGACACCTCCCTCAGTGATTCATCTGCTATCTACCTGTGGTTTGTGTGGCTCAGCTCATTTTTGTAAGTGTTTCATATTTTGATTCTCTGACATTTTCAAATGTTGCTTTTGTCTCTAATTTAGGATTTTTGGATTAAGGACTTTGTTATGATGCAGGCATGATTTTAAAAAAATTCTAATCATTTCTTAAGCATTTCTGGAAGTTTTGAATATCCTAAAACAGATTGGTATTATTATTTTACATAAAAAGTCATTAGAATTAATTATTTTTATTATTTTTGTATTTTCTTTTATTGAAATGTAATTTTCTTTTTCATGTGAGCATGTGCTAAAATGTATTTGGGGGTCTGTGACTGTGCGCCCCCAGCTCAGTGGGGCATACATAGTTACATTTTGGAGCAGCCCCGTGGTGTTGATGGGGGAATTGGCAGAGCATGTATTCACATGCAGACACATGTAGTTCAGCCAATTTCCTCATTAATGCTCTAGGGTCTGTAATTAAGGTTATGTCACAACCAAGGATTTCTCAAATTTTGCACCAAATTTCAAAAGCCCTTATAACACATGAGGTAATAAACAGATTGATATATTTCCCCACCACTGCACATGAGTTAATATTAAAACAAGCTGCATTCATGCAAATCGGTATGCACATAAAGATCATTCCCCAAAGTGTAGATGAGGAAGCAATAAAACAGTATCAACACATATTTGGACATGCATGCAAACCATACTGTTGTAGCCAGCATATTACCCTGAAGATAAGCTGGACTAGAAGAGTGATTGGCAGCAAAAAGTCACACAGGTACTTGAATTTTGCATTCCACAAACCTCTGGAACATTCCTGATATATTTTACAAACCCTGCAAGGTTCAAAAAGGGTGGCAGAGACTCCCGGGGCATTAGATACATAGACACTCACAAAAGATAATGGGGGATCATGGAGAGAGGCATGGCACAGCACAATGGAAGATGATTGGGACACTGGAAAAGTGAATGTGTCTTCAGAGCAAGAATAGCTGTGTCTAGCTTCAGTACATCTGTTCCTTTATGAAGGTTTTTCCTTTGGCATAATAGCAGGAATGTGATTTATCTGAAAGTATTGTTGTGGGTCATCCATCCATCCATCCATTTTTTAAACCCAATTTATTTTGAGAAGGGTTGCAGGGAAGCTGATGCATATGCCAGCAAGCGTAGGGTGCAAGACAGGAACAATTCATGGATCCATCTTTGTTACATAAACATGCCAGTTTTTAGGCCTGTTATTGAGAGCGTGTGTCTTGATCTTTCCTTCTTGGGGATCGCTGCAGTACGTTTTTTGATGTTGTAACAAAATGGAAACAATTAACAATATCCTACTTTATTATGTTTTTCTTCTTCTTCTCCTACTTTGAATATTATTGTTATTGTTGTGGTTATTAGTATTATTATCTTTGTCAATGCAGTGTTAGCATTAGAATCTGAAAACTACAAAACATTATAATGAGTTCCATTTTGCAGCTCGGAGTGTTGTGAAGTCGTGGCATCATTCATTCCCAAGTGTGAACTCCCACTCCTAGGTAGGAGTGTGTGTAGGACTTGTCATAAATACTTCTTCTGTTCTACTCTGAGGTAGGACAAATTCTTCTTAGTGTAACTTTTAGTGCAGTTTCTAGGAGTAATTCTGAGACACTTGATAAATACAAACCCAAGTTTGGCTCTTGATATCATAAAACTTAATTTAAGTCTTCAATTTAAACAGTTTATCAATCTAACTTTCACTCATTTTCTTTCTTGCTTGAAATGATTAACTCTTGCAATTGATCTGTCTACTGCATTTCTAGCACTCTACCTTTTTCACAAAATCTTATATATTCTTAGCCTGACAGCTAAAGTAGTTCTACAACAACAACAACATTTATTTATATAGCACATTTTCATACAAATAATGTAACTCAAAGTGCTTTACACGATGAAGAAAAGAGAAAAAAAGACAAAGTAAGAATTAAAATAAGACAACACTAATTAACATAGAATAAGAGTAAGGTCCGATGGCCAGGGAGGACAGATAAAACAAAAAAGCTGGAGAAAATAAATAAAATCTGTAGGGGCTCCAGACCATGAGACCGCCCAGCCCCCTCTGGGCATTCTACCTAATATAAATGATCAGTCCTCTTTGTATTTAGGGTTCTCATGGAAGGACTTGATGATGATGGTCATGTAGACTTCTGGCTTTTAATCCATCAATGTAGGAACATCATGGTGCTTTGATTAGGTGGTGGTGGCGCAGGTCACCACCACAGAAAACCAGGAAAAGAAACAGAAGAGAGAGTAGGGGTTAGTACGGATTTTAGAGCCACCATGAATAGTTATGATAATTAATTGAATATACAGAGCATCAGGGTTAAACTAAATTGAAGTTATGAGAAAGCCATGTTAAAGTAATGTGTTTTTACCAGTTTTTTAAAGTGCTCCACTGTATTAGCCTGGTGAATTCCTATTGGCAGGCTATTCCAGATTTTAGGTGCATAACAGCAAAAGGCCGCCTCACCACTTCTTTTAAGTTTAGCTCTTGGAATTCTAAGCAGACACTCATTTGAGGATCTAATGTTACGATTTGGAATATAAGGTGTCAGATATTCTGATATATAAGAGGGAGCAGGATTATTTAAGGCTTTGTAAACAATAGTATTTTAAAGTCAATTCTGAATGACACAGGTAACCAGTGTAGTGACATCAAAACTGGAGAAATGTGCTCAGATTTTCTTTTCCTAGTTAGGATTCTAGCAGCTGCATTCTGCATTAGTTGCAAACGATTTATGTCTTTTTTGGGTAGTCCTGAGAGGAGTGCGTTACAGTAATCTAGTTGACTGAAACAAAAGCGTGAACTAATTTCTCAGCATCTTTCAGTGATATAAGAGGTCTAACTTTTGCTATGTTTCTTAAGTGAAAAAATGTTGTTCTAGTGATCTGCTTAATATGCGATTTAAAATTCAGGTTACAGTCAACAGTTTCTTTACTTCCGTCTTGACTTTTAATCCTAATGCATCAAGTTTGTTTCTAATAACCTCATTATATCCATTATTGCCAATCACTAAAATTTCTGTTTTCTCTTCATTTAGCTTGAGAAAATTACTATTCATCCATTTAGAAACACAAGTAAGATATTGTATTAGTGAAACAACAGAGTCGGGGTCGTCAGGTGCTATTGATAAAACAATAGTAGTAAGGAACAATTCTAGTAAGGAAGCACATCTTCTCGTAAACCTATTGTTATGCTTGGGTTGCATTATTCATTTCTTTTATTCAATACTGTGCATTGTGGGTTTTGACCACCATTTTAAGTGCCCATCGCCACTGCAATTTTTTTCTACCTGTTGCTAGGTCAATGCTGTGCATTGTCAGGGGCACAGCCTTGAATGTCACGATCCTTTTATAATTGCAGAGGTAAAAGGTTGGTCGTAGATACATTTCCTGATCCATTCTGCGGATTCCCAAACTTGTTGCTAAAAATTCTTTCTCGTTATAGTTACTGACCTTCAACTTCAACTTTTCGACCACGATTTTCATCTCACGCTCTGGTTTTGTTTGCAGTTTAACTGAACTCTCAGCTTTGGATTTTTTTTAGTTTCTCAAAAAAATTCCCTGTCAGTGTGCTGTCAGGACACCTATGAAAACTGAAGAACAGTAATCTTGTACTGGGGAAACTCATCCTTTTCCTGTAAGTACTGGACTTTAGGACTTTTGATAAATTTTATCAATTTATCACATCTAGTGTGCATTCACTTCACTTCACTAATACTTAATCCTTTTTACTCAAGTAATGAAGGTTCCCCAGGTGTAGAGGAAAATCATAATTTGCTTGTTATATAAATGACAAAAATGTAAAACAACTATGGAAATGTACAGAAAGCAAAAGAATCTGAACAAAAGACTTGAAATTGCAGTTATGTAAGTAACATGTATGGCATGTTTGGCATTTCCAATTAGACAGTAATGTTAACTTACTTCAATTAGTGCTAGATGCATGTTGAATCATTAGATGATGTATAGCCACGTCTGTGGGTCTGCTGGAGTGGTGTCAGTGTCGAGGTGGACTGAGGACTGAAAATGACATCTTCGGTGGTTCTTCTTTAAAATCTTGCTTAATGGGAGTTGTTTTTACCTCTTTTTAACTGGGTGTGACAACACACTGTTTAGGTTAAAAGCATATTTACAATTCATCTTTTAATGGATGTAGGTGCAACTTCTTGAATTCGAATTCACATTGATTGAGAAAAATATTGTTATATGAAAGTGACAAATAGCACATCCAGCCACCAACTGTTCACTTTTACCATTAGCACAATAATGCTTTTGTATGCCAAAGTATAATCTGGCTTTACTGAATAGCCTTTCTTTTTTAAGTTATGTTTATTTCTAACAGATATAAAGTGTTCTCTACACACATGACAGACATATGTTTAACAGAGGTCTTTTTAGGAGATGTTCTAACCATAGAAGTTTATCCATCATGACAACAGGCTAGCTCTCCATCGGACCAGGCTATCAAGCATACTGTCAGTCTTTGCTGTTTAAATCACCAACCCTACTCTGAGCATTGCCTTCAGGAGGCATTGGATTGTTTTAGCAAGAACAAACATAAGCCTAATTTACTCAGGTTTGTCTCCAGAAGTATGTTTCATAAAACTGTCTATGTGAGACTAATGTAAATCATGCCTATCTTATTGACCTTTAAGGCCACTAAAGGAAGGGTAGAACACTTTGTGATTTAACATTAGAATTACCAAAGCCTACGAAAAAACTCATAATCCACCTTAAATTCATTTGCACCTCTCCGTTAGCGTCTTTTGTGTTGTAAATGTGTCGATAAGCACAAGCAGCAAGCAGCCTGCTATCTCATCCCCCCACCTATGCAGAAAGGGCAGAAAATTCTCAAGTCTGTTTAGCCGTGTGTGAGTTGCCTAGAGTTGTAGAGGATAAATAATGTATCGTTATTTGGAATACATGCATTTCATGTGTGTTCCATGTCTACAGTAATCTATGTAAACACATTGTTAAAACAGAAACATTTTTCATGTTTTAGTAATAACTGACAAAATGTAGACATGAAGTGTATAATGTGTGAAGCCTGAAGTCCAAATATCAAATAAGCACTTTCACAAAAGGTACAAGTATAACAAAACAAGTGTGCTTTTATTCAAAACTATAACTGCAGAAAAAGAACTCGCGTTAGGGTGCAACATTGACACGCCTTTAATATGACTGCTTTGGTGGTGCAGTGGTAAGAACTAAGGTCAATGGTTTGATACCGGACACCTCCATTTTTGAGAAGTGAGCTGCTCTTACTCTTACTGTTATAAAATAAAAACATACATTTGATTTGAGTCTGTAACAGCTGGTGCAAATTTATGGTACTTGTAAAGGTTAGTGTTTTTTTTTTTTTTTTTTTTTTTATTCAATTTTATTCTGCCAGTCACATTCACATTCCCCCTGATGTGACACTGCTGTTTTCACATAAAGACGTGCTATAACAGAGGTGAACTCAGATGATAATGAGGGTTCTACATCGGAGAAAGAGAACAGAAGCCCTACCCGCAAGGGCCAGGATTACGAGTTTTTTTATAGGCTTTGGTAATTCTAGTGTTAAAAAGCAGAAAGAATGAACTTCTGAAGTTACAAAAAAAGACAGAATAGGAACTTCACAATAAGGACTAATCAAAGCGCTGGTCAAATTCAAACTGATTTTTTTGTAAATAGTGACAAAAATAACTGTCATGTACTTGTATGCTGACATTGTCTTTTAAAATAGGTACAGTGGTTCCTTCTCAAAGTCATTTTCTGTTTCTTGAGTTTCTCCAGGTGTGTAAACATACATGCAATGACTACTCTATCCATGATATATTATTAACACACATACAAAAAGTAAGGCTGCACCCAGCCCAGAAGTGGCTGCAGAGTTTTTATTTGTATTCTGTTTACTATGTATTGCATTTTCAGTTGTCCTTCAGTTATTCTTTCCTTGTTTTATATCTATCTATCTACTTTATATAATATACTCTTTTCACAAGTAAAAGAGTAAGTATCTGCAGGTGATAAATGATGCTGGACTGCAAATATTAAAAGCCACACTACCAAATGTATTGCATGTCACGGATTAATATTTCAAGGCTTCTCATGACTAATTCCTTTATTTTACCCTTTTTTTGTACTTTATTTTAATTAGCCTTAAAAAGGAATGAGAAACTTGAAATGCCCAAGGTTAGCTTGTATGCTGGTGAGCTGAGTGCTCTTTAGTAATGGGCAGGAAAGATATTCTACTTTCAATTTACTTTTTAGAGTCTTCTTCTTAATCATGGACATTTTTTTATATTAATTTTTATTGTAATCATTCCATACAAATAGATCAATTTATAACAAATAAAATTGAAGACAAATCAAACCCCACCCCTGAGAAGGAGAGCTTAGCTAAAGGAGAATTGCTTAGGGCTTTTTAATGAGACAACAATAAGCAAAAGAATGGGAGAAATAAATATATATGTAAATAAGAGATGGAGAAGGGAATTAAATGCGGTAATAGATATTTCTCTTATTCTAAAATAATATTGATCAGATCCTGCCAGGTTTTGAAAAAATTTTGTACAGATCCTCTAACTGAGAATTTGATTTTTTCCAATTTCAAATAATATAAAACATCGGTTTCCCACTGACTTATCAGGGGAGAATTAGGATTCTTCCAATTTAACAGAATAAGTCTGCGTGCCAGAAGTGTAGTGAATGCAATCACCGTTTGCTTGTCCTTTTCCACTTCAAGTCCGTCTGGAAGAACACCGAACACAGCTGTTAGTGGGTTAGGAGGGATTGTGACCCCAAGGCTGTCTGAAAGGCACTTAAAAATTTTGGTCCAAAATTATGTTAATTTGGTGCAGGCCCAAAACATGTGACCCAGTGAGGCAGGAGCTTGGTTGCAGCGTTCGCAGGTTGGATCTTGCCCTGGAAACATTTTGGACAGTTTTAAGCGAGACAGATGAGCTCGATACATAATTTTTAGTTGAATAATTCAATGCTTTGCGCATATGGAGCTCGAGTGAATTCTCTGCTTTGCTACTTTCCACTCCTTTTCTGATATATTGATTAAGAGATCTTCTTCCCAATGTCCTCTTGGATCTTTGAAAGGTAGGGACATCATGGACATTTCTTTCAATGAAACATGAAAAGTTGCATTTTTCAAGAATCTGTTTTATAAATGCTTTATATATTGTCTTCTGCAGTAACACTATTACTTTACACAATATTTTCATGTTATGTGAAATATTAATTTCCAAGGTAAATTGAGAATAATAATAATAATTCATTACATTTGCATAGCACTTTTCTCAGAATATAACTAAATGGGTCCATTAATAGTAAAAATTTAAAATAATAGTAAAAATAAAACACATAGGGCAAGGTTTGACAAAAAGAGTCATATAGTCCCAAAAGAAAAGAAAAAAATCTCCCTTATCTCCTCATCTTCATGTCTGCCTCCTTCTCATTCTCTGTCCCACTCTTTTGATAGATAGATAGATAGATAGATAGATAGATAGATAGATAGATAGATAGATACTTTATTAATCTCAAGGGGAAATTCACATACTCCAGCAGCACCTTACCGATACAAAAAACAATATTAAATTAAAGATTGATAGTAATGCAGGTAAAAACAGACAATAACTTTATATAATGTTAACGTTTACCCCCCCGGGTGGAATTGAAGAGTCGCATAGTTTGGGGGAGGAACGATCTTCTCAGTCTGTCAGTGGAGCAGGACAGTGACAGCAGTCTGTCGTTGAAGCTGCTCTTCTGTCTAGAGATGACACTGTTTAGTGGATGCAGTGGATTTTCCATAATTGATAGGAGCCTGCTGAGTGCCCGTCGCTCTGCCACAGATGTCAAACTGTCTAGCTCCATACCAACAATAGAGCCTGCCTTCCTCACCAGTTTGTCCAGGCGTGAGGCGTCTTTCTTCTTAATGCTGCCTCCCCAGCACACCACCACGTAGAAGAGGGCGCTCGCCACAACCATCTGATAGAACATCTGCAGCATCTTATTGCAGATGTTGAAGGACGCCAGCCTTCTAAGGAAGTATAACCGGCTCTGTCCTTTCTTACACAGAGCATCAGTATTGGCAGTCCAGTCTAATTTATCATCCAGCTGCACTCCCAGGTATTTATAGGTCTGCACCATCTGCACACAGTCACCTCTGATGATCACGGGGTCCATGAGGGGTCTGGGCCTCCTAAAATCCACCACCAGCTCCATGGTTTTGCTGGTGTTCAGGTGTAGGTGGTTTGAGTCACACCATTTAACAAAGTCCTTGATTAGGTCCCTATACTCCTTCTCCTGCCCACTCCTGATGCAGCCCACGATAGCAGTGTCATCAGCAAACTTTTGCATGTGGCAGGACTCCGAGTTGTGTTGGAAGTCCGATGTATATAGGCTGAACAGGATCGGAAAAAGTACAGTCCCTTGTGGCGCTCCTGTTTTGCTGACCACAATGTCAGACGTGCAGTTCCCAAGACGCACATACTGAGGTCTGTCTTTAAGATAGTCCACGATCCATGCCACCAGGTATGAATATACTCCCATCTCTGTCAGCTTGTCCCTAAGGAGCAGAGGTTGGATGGTGTTGAAGGCGCTAGAGAAGTCTAGAAACATAATTTTTACAGCACCACTGCCTCTGTCCAAGTGAGAGAGGGATCGATGTAGCATATAGATGATGGCATCCTCCGCTCCCACCTTCTCCTGATATGCAAACTGCAGAGGGTCAAGGGCGTGTTAAATCTGTGGCCTCAGGTGGTGAAGCAGCAGCCTCTCCATGGTCTTCATCACATGTGATGTCAGAGCAACAGGCCGGAAGTCATTCAGCTCACTAGGACGTGATACCTTTGGGACTGGGGTGATGCAAGATGTTTTCCAAAGCCTCGGGACTCTCCACTGTTCCAGGCTCAGGTTGAAGATTCGCTGTAGAGGACCCCCCAGCTCCGATGCACAGACCTTCAGCAGTTGTGGTGATACTCCATCTGGAACAGCTGCTTTGCTGGCACGAAGTCTCCTCAGCTCTCTGCTCACTTGCGCTGTTGTAATTATGGGTGGGGATGTCTCTCATATGCTGGTATCAGCAGAAGGATGTGTGGAGGGTGCAGTACTCCGAGGTGAGAGTGAGAGTGGGTTAGTTAGTTTAGTTTTTTTACTCTACAACCTCTTTCTTCTATGTTTTCACCTCCTCCTTAACTCATTATCCCTTTGGCAAAGGTTTAGGAGTACCTCTGGGGTTTGGGTGTCTGGCATTGGCTACTGAAACACCAAGACATGCTGAATTCTCCACAGCAGCAGCAGCAGCATGATCTCACTCATCCCAGTCAGGGACTGAATGCTTCTTTCTAGTAGCTGAGCAGGAAAGTACTGATCTTTACAACCATCTCAATTGTTAATATCCAATGTGGAATACATGTTCTTAGCATTGTTGTTGGGGGACTTTGTGCCAACCTATAGTAATCTGTACATAGGTCTTCTGTCGCTTAGGGACATTAAGTAGCAGGTACCAGGAGTGTTCTGTAAGAATATTACAAATTTACTTCTCAGTCACCACTCATCCTGTCTCATCCTATGATAACTTCTAAAGGCTGTGTTTGAGGAACACCCTTCACAGCAGCAGGGAAAACCTCACTCACTGATGGCCTTTGCTTATCCACACTCATATATACAGCACCTCTTTTTGGTCAGTGTAGGGTTTGCCCTTTGAAGGTTTCCTGTCTGTTTTCCACCGCCCTTCAAGGAATTTCAAGCAGTTACAGAAACAAAGATGTGAAAGCAGAAACTTGTACCTCTAATAATGTGTTAATGGAATGTAACTGTACACAATAAAACTCAATAATATGAAAACTACTACATAATCAGGATTTGTTGGCAATTTCACAGGCAGAGTTAAATTAGACCACAACCCATCAGAATTGGGTTACAATTCAAACTAATGATAAACGTTTAACTAATGCTTCAAATAACATAAAAAAGTTACTTTACATTTCTAATTCTCTTCTCTATAAACTGTGGACCGTAGCAAGGTCCCTGAACTCAATGATAACCCAACAAAGTGAGTTTTATTAAATGGAAGGTGTGAAAAATCTGGTTTTCTTCTTACATACTAAAACATGAAGGATAGATTTTCTGGAAATATTTATTAGCAATATTTTACCACAAATCCATGCATTTTGGACATTGTGTACATAAAACCAGATAACAGACATCTGGCTTATGTGACACAAGCAACTTAAGATTTTTTTTATGGACATTTTAATATTTTGTGCTGGTGTTTAGTATTCTTAGCCTGACAGGTAAAGCAGTTCTACTAATGAAGCACATCTTCTCGTAAACCTATTGTTATGTTTGAGTTGCATTATTCATTTATTTTATTCAATACTGTGCATTGTGGGTGGTGTAATTGTAGAACTGCTTTCTCACAGTAAGGAGACCAGGGTTCACATCCCAGGTGCTCCTTGTGTGGAGTTTGCATGCTCTCACTGTGTCCATATGGGTTTCCTCCCAAAGTCCTTGAACCCAAAGATAACCTAATGAAGTGAAAGAATAGAATGAAGACACCAAATACAAATAAAGAATAAGATGACAAAAGCCTGTTAGTCAGTGGTCAACCTAGATATGAATAGTTCCAGTCTATTCCAAAAGGCTGTTGATCTAAAATACTGTGCCAATACTCTCTATTTACTGTGACTTCTGTTACAATCCTCCTCTGTAAACAGGCATCTACTTAAGAGTTTTGTATGAGTGCTTAAAATCAGAATTAACCTATCCATGCCTGCTGCAGTTTAACCCAAAATCACCAGGACTTACAGTAGTTTATAGTCATACATTAATTTCAACTATACTTCTGCAATAGATTTTAATTTGCTGATGCTGTACAACAAAAACCTTGCACTGTTCAATTCCATTTGAATTAGTGTCGTGCTGAGGTGTCACCCGTTGCATGGCAGAACTTGGGTCCTAATCTGGGATCCTGAGTTTGTTTGTCATGTGGTGGGTGCGGCAATGCGCCGTATCAGCATGTGCTCTAACCTTTTTTAATTAATAATGAACATGCTAATAGTCCATTGTATAGATGGTAAAGTACAAATTTATTTTACTTGCATCAACTCCACTGTCGTGTGTTGGGATTCCAGCCCTGGCACTGTCTTTATAGAATTTGCATTTGCATGGGTTTCTCCCACATGGAGACTATGTTTGATTGGTTACAATACAATACAATTTATTTTTGTATAGCCCAAAATCACACAAGAAGTGCTGCAATGGGCTTTAACAGGCCCTGCCTCTTGACAGCCCCCCAGCCTTGACTTTCTAAGAAGACAAGGAAAAACTCCCAAAAAAACCCTTGTAGGGAAAAAAATGGAAGAAACCTTGGGAAAGGCAGTTCAAAAAGAGACCTCTTTTCAGGTAGGTTGGGCGTGCAGTGGGTGTCAAAAAGAAGGGGGTCAATACAATACACTGAACAGAACAAATCCTCAATACAGTATAAAAATAAAAACTTTACAAGTACGGAGCAGAGTTTAACAGTAGATGATATCCCATAATATGATTTGGATTTGTTTAGAGTCCTGGAGACCTCAGCCATCAAGCTGCCTTCCCCATTTCGCCATTCCACCGCTGAAACAGGGCTGGGCCAGTCAATCCAATGAAAGGACCCCTCTACTCCACAATTCCTGCGATCCTCCATCAGGGATGACTTTACCTTAAGGAAGCAAAACAACTTGGCAGGTGGGCCGTGGCACCAAGTGCCACATTTGAATACTGAGAAGAGAAACAGAAAAGGTGAGGGTTAGTAACAAATTATAACTATCATGTTATTTATGTTTTAGTGCTAATGACTAACAACAGAGATGCAGTCTGTACAGTTAATTAGCAGCTCTAATCAGGGTATGCTAAACTGAAGTAGTGAGTCTTCAGCTGGGATTTAAAAGCTGAGACTGAAGGGGAATCTCTTATAATAGCAGGCAGACCATTCCACAGTTCAGGCCCTGTAACTAAAAGCTTAATTCTTGGAATCATAAGCAGACCGGCATCTTGAGATCTTAATGTGTGTTCTGGTTTGTAAGTCATCATAAGTTCAGAAAAGTAAGCCGGACCTTGGCCTTTTAATGCTTTATATGTTAAAAGGAGGATTTTGAAATCTGCCCTAAACTTAACCGGGAGCCAGTGAAAGGATTTAAGAACTGGAGTTATGTGTTCTTATTTTCTTGTTCTTGTAATAATTCTTGCAGCAGCATTTTGGATTAACTGGAGGCTGTATAAAGAACAGTTTGAACATCCAGTGAACACCGTACTGCAGTAGTCAATTCTACTAGAAATAAATGCATGAAATACCCTAAATTGACCTGTCATGAATGAGGGTGTATTCCCTGTAGACTGATACCTCATCCAGAGTTGCTTCTTGTGTTGTTTCTACTGCTAGCGTGTTGGCTCCTGCTTCCTATACAACTGTACTTGACAAAATGGGTGCATATAAAGAAAAGAGAACTAAATATAAAGTAATAACATGTTTTTCTTTTCAAAGAAAATGTTTAACAGGTAAATAAAATTTCAGAAAAAATTCTTCTTGTAAGCATACTAATACAGTATTGTACATTCAGCTGTAGCTCAACATAACTCTCCAGTCTTTCAAACGTGGAAAAATTATTTGCTACTTTTTATGAAATAGTTTTGTTGCATCATACTGTTATTACATTTACTGTTAATTCAGTACAATTGGCATATTTATCTTTTAAAGATTTTTCCCTGCTTCTGAGTAGGGGTTCTTTTGTTAACATTGCTAATGACATTGAAAATCCTCCTACCTAACTCAAAATGATAGAACTCAGAAAATCTTTTCTACTTACTACATAATTTGTCCAATAAGTCACTTTGTCTTATCCAACACGTTAGAAAATTAAGCTCATAAGCATTCATTCATTATTTTGCATTTGAAAAGCTATGTTCATCAAATCAGCTCAATTTAAAATATTATTCAGGACTATCTATCCATCATCAAACCCATTTAAGTCCTAAATTATCATACAAATAAAATTCTTCCTGAAAATATAAGAATGATGTGGATATAAATAATATATTGTATGTAAAGAATAATGTATAATGCTTATTTTATCAAAGTGATGCACAATGTAAGAATCTTTTAGAAACTAAAGACAGTGGTATGATTCAGGAGCCAATTAGATACTGTGCCTACAGCTAACTCTGAGAGATGAGCCCAGAAGCAGAGAACGGCCTATCCTTATTCTCATCATTTCTTACTGTATGTTTTTACATTATTTCTTGTGATGCAAAAGACTTTCTCAATGACAAGATGCTTCTTCCCTGATAATCTTGCATTACCCTTAGGGGCTAGAATTCTGTCTGCCCACCTACTGAAAACTGTAAATTGCTAATGCCTTTGTTAACAAAACTATTCCCTTTCCCAATTAGCATTTTAAAAGTGCAGGTAGTGGAAGAAATGATTACTGAATCTTCAATGATAGTTTTCAAAAGAGGCTTTTTAACAGTAGCATCTTACCACTTGCCATCTGGAAGCCAGTTAAAAAATTACGGTACATATTTTTATGCAGCCTATATCAAATATTGTTCAACAAATCACCCTCATCAAAGCCACATCAAACCAAAGCTTCACTACATATCTGAAAGAATATTACTGATCTCAGTGTTCAGTCCAATTAGAGCGATCATTTATTGATGCTGAAAAAAATTGTTGAAACCTATTAAAATGTAGCATTGTGATAACAAAATGCACTGATTCAACACAAATAATACCTAATGAAGTTTATTTACAAAAACAAAAAGATTTATAGTTTAGAGTGTTATGCTGATACTTCACAACGCCAGTGGTCTGTTCCAATAAGCAGGATTAGTGAAAGTAGGCAAAATTAAATCAGCATTTACAGAAATCAAGCAATTCCAGAAATTACATGACCTATGAGGCCAAAGATGCAGTTAACTCGCAAATTCTGCTTTTTGAAATAAGCTCAGGGCTTGCCTCTTTCAGGAAAAAAAAGATTTTCAGCTAAGTTGCAGGGTCAACCAATGCCCTGAAACTAACCTGTAAAATAGCAAATGTAACATATTGCCACCTCAAAAATTACGGAACTGTCATAAGGATCAAAAGCCATAAATGTCCTGAAATGCTGATCCCAGTTACACTATTTAAGAAGTAGAAAAAGCCTACAAAATGTTGAAAATATTGTGCCCCTTCCTGAATAAACATTTGACAAAGAAGCACGACTCCTACAAAGACAATTGTAATCAGACCTCAGTTAGACACATAAGTGTTAGTATGGATGCTACCATTTGACATCCGTGACTTTAATCTTTTTTTTGGCTTCTTTCTCAATAGCATAGCATTGGAGATGTCTCAGCAAAGTGATCACAAGAATATGCCTAACTATGAAGCAGTGTCTGCATACACAAGCGGGTTGTCTATCTGAGACAGAAATTAATTACCACCATCAAAGAGGAATTCCACAGAATCACAGGCAGAACAATCAAATTTAAACAGCGGCATCATATTCTGAGCAGTAATAACTGATAATAGACTTGCTGGTAGAATAAGCTGCCCACTTTTACCTCTACTGTGAAGTTCCTCGTTTTTTTCAAGAAATACCCCAGAAGACCCTCTTCTTCCGCAAACACCTAATATGCTTACTAATGCATTTTTGATTTGGGTTTCTGTAATTGAATATTGTAACAATGAAAAATTCTGTATTGTATTGTAGATCATTTGGTTGACGGCTGTCACTATGGTCTATAGTACCCTTGGCTACTCACTTAGTCCCTGTCCTCCCTCTTTACTTTTACTTTTTTAGGTACCTTGCCGTGTTGCACTTGTAGCCATACTCATCCTGGCAGATGGTTAAAACACTTAATTTCACCCGTTGTAAGATGTTTTGGAAAAAAGTCTTTGCTAAATGAATACATGTATTCCCAATGCAACTGGCTGTTTTTGATGAAGCAAACATATTTATGAAAGAACCAAGTGTGAAAGAAGGAGACAATTGTGTTGTTCTGTTTTATAGAACACAAGCAACAAAATCATTGTGAAACTTTCAATGTGCTGCCTTTCACACTTGTAAGCGATGGTTGATAAGGGCTTATACAAAATGTCATGAACAAGCAATAATCCAGATGTACCTATATGGTATTGTGTGAGCCAGTTGAAATCTGTAGTTCTGGCACTGTGCAAAATCGAGTTAAAGAAAACCAGGATTTGTTTAGAGATCCCGGATTATCTAATCTTTCTTTCTTAAACAAACCTCACAACACTGCACAAAAATCCCCACCCCAGTTGCTCCTGAATTTTAGGGTGTGTTTTCTCCTCATGCCTCCATGCATTTTTCTCTGTCCACTCTGGTTTTCTTCTTACATACTAAAAACATAAAGGATAGATTTTCTGGAAATATTTATTTAACAATATTTTACCAAAAATTTTGGAGATTGTGTACATAAAACTAGATAACAGACATTTGGATTATGTGACACAAGCAACTTGAGATTTTTTTTTATGGACATTTTAATATTGTGTGCTGTTGTTAAATATTGGCCTCCTGCACACCACAATGAAGCCCATTGTATCATACATTTTGTGATCTCCATTCTCCTTGAGACCATGAGATAAAAAAAAATTATCAGCCTTCACAACAAAACAACACTGGAGGATTAACAGATAATAATGCATTGTTTTTGGGTTAAGTATTCCTGTAAACTGGCCTGTTGTGGGTATGTGAATTGACGTGCCTTATGTTGGACCTTTACTTATGCAGCAGAGATCTGCTGGGATAGGCACTGGTCTGTGTTGAATTTGACAGAGATGTTAGAGATAATTAATTGATGGACAGTTGTTTTCTTATGTTAAATGTAAAACATAAAGTACATTAATAAAACCAGTACATTTTTTTAGTAAAAACAAGCTTTATGAACTTTCACACTTACCAGTTAAATGATGCATTGCCATTATGAAAAAGTGTAAGTGATGTGTACTTCCATTATGATGTGCAATTACACAATTGTGTAAGGAAATATGGAAAGTAAAATTTCTATTTCATTGTTACTGAAGAGGTTTCAACTACACATTGATTTTCGGATCACTACACACGCGTGGTATCACTTAATTATAATAATAATATTTAATGGAGTCAGTGCAGGGTTGCATCAGCATACTGATGAAGGCTCTATAGCCAAAATCTTGTGTCATTAACCTTATTTCCCTTTCATTGTATTAATACTATTTACTCACATATTCTTACAACTTTCAGGTGGGTGCAAATAAATGGATCAAAATGTTATTTCAGCAACACATCCTTACAGCCCAGGTAGCCATTGTCAGCACATCAGTTTCTACATAGATCATCTTACGGTAGAGATTTAGAAAGCCTTAACAAAGTAACTTGGTAGACAGAACTCTGCAGTTGATCCAAACTGGGGGGTTGAAATTGCCTCTGAGTTAAATTGGAGGATGAAGATGCTCATCCAGTATTTGGTCAACAAAGATTATGAATTTAACTTTTGTTTTGGAAATGACACCTAAATTCAATCTGAAGCACCTGAATGCTTTTAGAGCCAAATAGTTCAACGTTTCTTTAAATCTAGTGATTGATTCAAGAACAAACTTCAGCTCAAAGTACAGATTAGTGAAACTTATAGCAGTTTGGATGAGCATCAGATTGTAACATCAGATACAAAATATCTAACAGCTATCATGAACCATTGCATATTTATTTTAAATTTTACTTCTTAGTCCTTACAACATGAGTTTTACAATTGATATTGTTATTTTTGAACAATTTTTTTTTCAAAATTTTGTTTATTTAAAAAATCGTAAGTCATTTTGAATTATTTTTGACACATTCTAAAATTCAGCATTTTTCTCATTATGGTGATTACTGAATATCTTGCAAAAGAACTAACTACATTCAAATTTGTATTGTTTCTCAAAATAAGACAAGGTAATTACCCAAATCCCAAAAGAACTCCAGTAATAACTTTAACCTCTGTCAAGAATTATCCTCTTGTCTGTTAATTATGTTTCCTGCCCATTAACTATCTTGCAGTCCTAACCCATTTTTAAATGCTGATACTTAGAATGCATGGTTTCATGTTTAATTTACCTTATGGACTAACAGAAAATGTAACTACGTAAAAACTTTTCTGTATCATATTTTTTTCTGCATAACTTCAGTATTCAGTTAAAAAAAAAGTACAATTTTGTTTGACTGGCTCTGTCCCTTGGTTTTTCTTAGTCTCTCTCTTTAAGTCACCCTTATACAATATAAATCGAATAAGAGTAGCGGCCATTAACGAACAAAATAACACCAAGGACTCTAAAATAGACAGCAAGGGTAATTTATTATCTATTAAGCACACAGGATAGTTAAATGATAAAAAATACAGTGTAGAAAGTAAAGAGTAGAAAGATAAATCCCATTTGCCATTTATGGTCTTCTTAAATGGGTCTGTACCCATTGGAGGTGCTTTCCAACCGTCTAGCTCCAAGTACAACATTGCATTACAGTAATATAAGCCAAGAAGGAATGTGATGATTTCTTACCCTCTGAGCTTATTATTAAGCATTATTTATAACTATAAAAATAACACTTTTTAGAGTTAATAGATGCTTAAAAGTTGAAACAAGAGTCAAATACTTCATCTAGAGTACAAGGCACAAAGACAGGGATAACAATTTCTTTACTCAAAGAAAGGGACAGAGGATTGATTTTTTGCATTAATCATTTAGTGCCAGTCAGACAGAAGATATATTGGGAGAAGGGTGCTAAGGATAGGGCTCTTAGGCAAGAGGAAAAGAGGAAGGCCTAAGAGGAGGTTTATGGATATGATGAGAGTGGATATGCAGGAGATGGGTGGGACAGAGCAAGATGCAGAGAACATGAAAACATGGAAAAAATGGTCTGCTGTGGCAACCCCAAACTGGAGCAGGTGAAAGATGAGGAAGAAATCAGAGCTTTACTTACTGTATAATTATGTCTCCTAGTGCCCTGCAGAATGTGAATTCATGACAATCTTCTTCCATCTTGTTCTATCCTTAGCAGCATATTTTACTTCATCCCATGAGAGGTATAATTCTTTCAGTCCTCCTTCAGTTTGTTTTCAGCCTTCCTTGTTTCCTTTTCCCAGGTGGTGTCCAACTTATTGCTATTTTCGGGAATGGTTCTTGTCCATGTGCTTGATCTCCATCACCACACTATGCAAGTTGGTCTTCTCAAATGTTTAGTTATATAATGTCTTCTCTGGCCAGATAATACAGCAAAATCTTACTGAAGCAGTTATTGTCACTCTTCATGACACTCCAGCACTCTGACCTATACAGCAGAACAGATTTGACATTGCTGTTGTATAGTCTCATTTTTGTCCTGAGGCTGTTTTGTGTGGATTTTCAGATGGGCTGAAGTCCAGAAAATGCACTGCAGGCTTTACCTAGTCTTGCCTTAATGTCCTCTTACCTTAATGTCCTTAGCTCCAGCATTGTCCTTGCTCAACAAACTGCCAAGGTAGGTGAACTCCTCAACATCTTCAAGTGGGCTTCCATTCATAATAATGGGTTCATCAGTTCTTGCATTGATGTAAATCACTTGGGTTTTAGTGGTGCTTAAGTTGAGGCCCATTTTCTTGCCAACGCTGTCCAATTTCTTGGTCTTGTCTTTCATGGATGGATGACAACAGAGCTATGTTATCTGCAAAATCAAGCTGTTGGAAGAGAGTCCACTGTCGGATGATGTCTGTCTCATGATCCACTCAATGGCTACCACAAGCAGGATTGGTGAGATGATGCATCCTTGTCATACCCCTGATGTCACTGTAAACCACTCAGATATGTTGCCATCTAGGATGACACTACATGTGAGCTTCAGATAGAATATTTCAATCAGCGTAACCATCTTCTGAGGGATACCGTAAGCACACAGGATCTTCCATAACGTGTCTCAGTGTAGGCTGTCAAAGGCCTGCTTGGAGTTAATGAAATAGACACATAAGGAAGGATTCCACTCCAGACATTGCTCAATGATGCTTCTTAGGCCAAAAATCTGGTCTATACAAACTCTCCCCTTCCTGAAACCAGCTTGCTCTTGTCCCAGCCTGGAGTTGATGGCTACTTCAATTATAGCTAGAAGAATTCTGCAAAGTACTTATGATGGAATTTAAACTAGTGTAATGCCCTATCAGTTGTCACAATTTTGGAAATTGCCCTTCTTGGGATGTTTGATAATGAGGCCTTTGGGCCAGTCCTCAGGGATGATGTCTTTCTTACAGCTTTCCTTGAATAGGTTAGCAAGCACTCTGGTACATGTGGTGAGGTCTGCTTTGAGCATCTCAGCATGGATGGTGTCGATTCCAGTTGCCTTCCCATTCTTTTGATGGCACATCTGACTTTAACCTCAGCTGGGTGATCGATGTCAACGTCCAGAACATCCGCTCCTGGTAGAGGTTTGGGAAGCTGTTCTGGCTCAAGCCTATTGAGTACTTCATGGAGGTATTGTACCCATCTGTTGCCTTGCTTGTGGTCAGTTGAGAGGGTCTTGCCATTCTTGTCTATAATTGGGGTAAGCTGGTTGTTGTCATCACCATACAGTTGTTTAGGGATCTTATATACTGTACAGCACTAAGTTCACTTCTCTTTGTGGCATGCTCAGCCAGGCTAGATACAGACATAGGTGTTCTTGATATCCTACCACTTGGTGTTAACATGGGGGTCCCTATTTGTTGTCTCATCTAAGGGACTAAACGGTTCCTTATTTCCAGTAAAAATTCCCTATTGGGAATACTAGTTCAGTATAGGATTAGAACAGGAAATCCAAATTAGCTGCTGGTTGCAATGAAAACCAGATGCCAAGTCGGCCATCCTGAACAAAATTTGCTTAGTGATAATTAAAGTTCATTGGCAGAATATAAGCAGACCCCAAAGCGTAGAAGAAAAGCCACACTGCATTATGGGCTATTAATGTTGTCCTTGGAGACAATATTTGCTTTATTCTTGCTCAGCTACTTACCTTATATAAAGGAAAAATATAAAGCATTTATCTTTAATTAATTTCTCCATTTTACATTTATTAGCCTTTTAAAAATTTGCATACACCACCAACAATATACTAACCAAGTAGACACTTAAGGTCCATGTGTGTTTTTTTTTTTTCCTTTTCCAGCCCGCAGTGTTGCAAGCTAGAAGGAACAGAAGCACTGTGTCTGCAGTTATTATATACAAAAAAATCCTCTGAGGTGTTAGGTAATAGAAGAAACTCAAATTACAATAGATAGATTTTAATCAAGTTCTCCCTACATAGTTCACCAACAACAGTCTTACAGCATACCCTGGAGAATAAATGAAAAAGGTAAAGGTTATCTGTAAGCGCCAGTAGGTTAACTTTGAAAGTGTGGCAGCCTACACAGCCGTTCTATTTCATGAGGGAGCCAGTGTGCTTATGTGCCACTGGGCCAAATGCACATAAAAAAGCACATTGAAAGAAGTTTCTACCTGGAGCTTTTTTTTTTTTTTTTTACCTTTGTCCAAGGAATAAATACAGTTTTTTAGTCTATGGACAAAGAGTAAAACTATTTAGGGACAAATGCAATAAAAAAACTTTTTGAACAAATATGTCATCAAGAGGTAAAAGGTTGCAAATATGAGTATATTCACTTTGACCATTTTTCAACAAGAGTGTAATTTTTTTGTAAACTTTGTTTCATAATTTAAAACTGAAAAATGTATCAAGGTAATGCTATGGTAATGTTGTACATATGTAGAAGAACATATTATTATTTAATTATTAATTCTCTTCATGCTGAAAGGTACAAAAGATGTCGATGATTTTCCTCCATCTGGTACTGTCTTGAGCTACGTGTTCTGCTTCACCCCATTTTAGGTCCAACTGCTTCAGCTCATATGTCACAGTTCGAGTTGTATTAGGCCAATCTTGTTTGCACTTCCCAGTTGGTGTCCATCTCAGCGCAACATTAGATATATGGTTCTGGTCCATTCTGAGGATGTGACCAAGCCATCTTAAGCACTGGTGCTTGATCTCCAGCACCACTTTCTGGTTCTTAATTTTCCTGTACATTAGGAATCTTCTCAGGCCAGAAGATTCAGGCCTTCCCTTGTGCTGGTATCTTCTTCCCCTGTACTGCCACCTCCTCTTGGCAGAGAGGCTTGTGTGTCTCAATGAACCCTGAAAGCTATACCGGCAGTGCTTTGCCCCTAGCAGGTTCAACAAAGCTGGGCAGGTTTCAAGATAGAGGAAAGACAAATTTCAGCAACGACCCCACTCCATAAACTTTCATTTAAGTTACAGAAACAATGACAAAAGCTATGGACCCAGTAGTGGACAAGAGCCTAATGGAAGAACATAGTAGGATATTAAAGCCTCATTTTTTAAGCATATATTAATTTTGCTGGTGTACAATTCTGAGTCTTTTCCAAAAGACGTTTGGAGATATTAACCCATTCTTGTAACAGTAAAAATATATATAATACAGAGCATGTTGCTAATACATGCCCCCAGCATTCACACAGATTTTCTCTATTTATTCAAGTTTCCTCACATATCCGCAATAATGCATTTCAAGAGTTTGTTCTTACCTTACATTTAGTATTGCAAGAATGGTCTTTGGTTCCCCACAACTCTGTATTGGATTAAGCATGGTTAGAAAATATATAAATGTATATAAAGCTCCACTAAGAATACATTTAAAATTATGTCTGACAGTCTGGCCAAAATACTTATTCACTAGTTATTTACTCATAGTTCAGGGAGACAATCATCAACAGGACCTTTTTTGTACACTATAGATTTTTGATTGAATTCAGTGTATAAATGTGTTCTTATTGTATTTTTTTCTTGAATAACCCTGACAGCACCTCTTACTTGATCCCTATCCTGAATTGTACCAAAGTCATTTTTCTATTACTCTAAAAAGATTAACTGCTATTTACAAGACATGGTGTTCTCCTCTGATTCCACATGTCATGTATTCATTTCATCCTGCACTGCTGTTCCTATCTACCCTACTGCATAACTATTATTTCTGCTTTGTGCTCCCTGTTCATATAAATAATTATTAGGTCTCCTCTGTTGTTTTAACCGCATCTTTGCCTTTGTGGTTCTGCCTTTGATCTGAGCATCACATCCTTTGTTGTTTGAAATCAGCAAATGTAAGTAATGAAGCTGCTTCACTGGCTTGACCATCTCTTCATCTGTAGTGATTTATAGCTCATTTCCTGCAACATTTGCTACTTTCTCCACAGACTCTCTTTTGCCTTTTCACAGTGATCATCATGTCATACCTCTTGTCTTCAGTGATTACTGCATTTATCCTTCTTTGTAGTCCTCTGAGTCTGCTATAATGGCAAAGTCCTCTAAAAATTTATGTCTGTTATGCTTCTTTAAAGACACAAGGTGAGCACATTCTTCTTACTACTAACTTTGAAATACAATTTCTATGGCCAGTGTTTATTTGATGAATTAGGAGCACTTCTTGATGTCCTTTAGAGTTTAATTTGAGTTTAATTTATTTATTTACTTTTCATCTTCTACATCAGAGATATTCACCTCTTTTGTAGCTAGATAAAACTAGACAAATGTATCAGTTTGAAGGCAATTTTCATGATTTCTATTAAAACAGTTGAATGTGTGGGTAGGGATCTCTGGAATCATTTCTGTGTTTTTAATAGAACAGTGCTTTCTTTATAAAATTCTTCAGATGCTTTGAAGGAGAAAGAGTAACAGTAGTTTGGACCAGGGGTGTAACTTTCAAAGGCAACATACCCCTGCAGTTGTTTTAGAAAATGCAAATGTTGCATGAGGCACACTTTTCCAAGAGTTTGCTAGAGCTTGTTTTACCTACACTGAGAACATGGACACTTCTTAACAAACTCCTAAATGAGCATTACAGTATCACAATACTGAAAACTGAATCAAAGGCACAATTCTGATCAAAATGACAGAGTCCAGCTACAGCAAAAAAAAGATCAGATGAGATGATAAACTGACTGTGCTCCTATGTCAGCTATAGCATCCTCAAAATGGCCAACAATATCACATAAGCACAGCCACTGATGTCACACATTCACAACGGTGATGTCTGTCATATCATATAACCACGTGCCCATGATATGAGACCATGGGAGATGAACAGCAAAAAAAAAATAATTAGAGAATGTATGCATGAAATTGAAATGCTGAAGAAATTTACATTTTTTTGACTTATCAGTTATCACATTTTTGTTTATTAAACATTTTCGTAACAGTGAGTCATATTCAAAAGTAAGTGATAATAGAGTGCAATTAGATTTGTCAGTAGACTAAATACATGCTGTTTAACAGTACTTTAAAACATCATGTAGTTAAAACTGTTGCCAAAATAGGCTTGTGGTAGCTCAACGGCTTTCACAGATAGCAGATTCCAACTGAAGTGATATACAAATGGCATAGATTGATGTCCTGTTGTTAATTTTAGGCTGTGGAGGGTCTGCGACTAATAGTAGTTCAAATTTCCTAAACAAAACAGCTTTGAAAAATGTACCAGATGAAGAGTTAAAATCTCTATTGAAATCTCATGGTAAAATTGTTGGTTGCTTTGGACTGTGATAGAGAACAGGTCTGGAGCTTTGCTGATAAATGATAGCGTCTGAGAAACATTTAGCAGACAATGTGAAGTTGTTTTTTAGCATAACGTAAAAATAGATAGATAGATACTTTATTAATCCCAAGGGGAAATTCACAAATACAGAGTACCTGTTTTTTCATCCTTTGCTTACAGAGTAAAGCTTACATATTTCCTACCTTCTTACATTTATTTGTAGGTAAGTGACTTTTATGTTTTAATTTTACAGTTAATTTACAGTATGTCAACAAGCAGGAAAGTGAACTGATGTATAAGTGGCTTGTATGCACGCCTCTTTCAGCTTTTGACGGATTTGTATCGACGATCTGTTCTGCCGTCTGGAACAGCTGTTAGGCAAGTAAAATGGAAAATAAAAAAAAAAAATACAAAAGTTAGAATGACCTCCCTCAAAGTAAATTTGAAACAGTTAACCAATCCATTATTAATGATGCACAGAATGCCTCTCTGTTAAAATAGATGAGCTTGCAATTTTTCCAGTGCTTTGCAATGAGAGATATTGAAATTTCAAAACTTTGTACAGCATGCTGTTTTCAAGATATGAACTTTCCTGACAAATTTCCTGTAAGAATAAGTGTGCCAGATGTCAACATAAGTGGTCCACTGAGAACTGAGTTGTTTGATGTGGAGAGACAGATGGACAGAGAGATAGGCAGACATGCCAGTTGCAGCAGGCCCTTTTTGCATTATATGAGAATGTACCTATAAAGTGGGCCAATGCCAAAAAAACACTATCAAATACCTTGTAATGAACACCCAAAATTAAATAAGCACAACAAATTTTCAGAAGTATAATTTACTGTACATAATATAGAGGAACTGGGTTTTAACACTAGAATTACCAGAGCCTACGAAAAAAACTTGTAGATCCGGCCCACCTTAAATCCCTTTGCACCTCTCTGTCAGCGTCTTTTGTCCTGTAAATGTGGCGATAAAGACAAGCAGCAAGCAGCCTGCTATTCCATCCCCCCACCGCCGCAGAACGTGCAAAGTTCTCCCAGCTCATTCCTTGATGAAGTGTTGGAGTTTTGGAATGGAAATAATAGATCGTTATTTGGAACACATGCATTTCATGTGTGTTCTGTTTCAACAATAATCTGTGTAAACACATTGTTAAAACAGAAATTTTTTTCATATTTTAGTAGTAAATGACAGAATGTTGGCATAAACTATATAATGTGTGAGGCCTGAAGTCCAAAGATCAAATAAACACTTTCACAAAAGGTTCAAGGATAAGACAACAGTTTCCGTGGTGTAGAGGTAAGGTTTGTTCAGTTGTAATCAAGAATCCCTGGTTCGATTCCGACTGCCTCCTATATTTGCTGTTTTCAGCAGTGAGCTGCTCTTATTGTTAATATTATATAGTACACACATACATTTGGTTTGCATCTGTAACAGGCGGTGTACATTTGTAGTACTTTGTTGTATTTTCTCAGTCACGATCACGATACATACTACCGCCCTAGGGATCTGATGCTGTTAGTTTTTATTTGAAACTGGGAATAACTGTAGAAGTGAGTGGTGTTTTAAGGCAATGGAACCGGACATTCTCTCATCTGGATGGATAAAAGCTGACACACAAACGCTGGTGAATCTGCCTTATTCGTATCTCACCATCACTTGATTTTTTTTATTCAGTTTTATTGAGTGTTCCTGCTCACACTGAGTTAGTATGCACCTTATGGTCTATGATGTCAAAAAAAAAAAAACAGAGACATAGGTATATATGATATTTAGAATTATTCATTTTATGACCTGTATAGTACATTTCAGAAAACATTGTGGCACGGATTCAACATTATTCATATTACAGGTATTCATATTCATTCGCATAACATCTTGCGGTTGTAAGCAGTGACCGCGTGTTTTTTTTTCCCAATCTTGCCAGTCTCCACATTTTGGTGCACATTCCTGTTTCTTTTGTACTCCAGAACATGCAGAGGAAAAAATAGTACAGAGAGGTCAGTTCAGCGCTATATGCAATCATCAGATTCAAATGTTAACAGTTCACACACACGCAAGGACCGTCCTTCCTACATTCACGACATGTGCACCTGTTGCAATGCATGAGTGACATGTTGGAGACCCCGTTCTAGAGAATAAAAGTCATTGCAGAGCTGAATTAATCAGAAGTATTGAGGATGGAGCTTTCCATTCCTCAGGCAAAAAAAAAAATATTTCCACAAAAAGAAATAACAGTCTGTCCTCCTGGCAGATTCAAAAGTTGATTATACTTCAGAGACACATCTCTTCTAGAAGAAGAGCAGTGACAGACTGGTTAATCGACAAGAAGTGTGCTCCACCATTCCTCTACAGTTGTAGCAGAACTGATTTTTGGCAAAAAAAAATAAGGTTTTGCCACTTGGTAGTATTCTTTTCTACTTTTAGTTTTTCATATTGGAAACTGGGAAAGGAAGACTACAGCCTCCATCTGCATAGAGGTTTACAGCACACTTGGAAAATGACTTGAACTTCATAAGCAGGTATTTATTAGAATTTGATGAGTTCTGGGTCCATCTGAAATATGTCTAAGCCATTTTCAAGTCATTGTATAAAGGTATACAGGTATATTATTATTACTACAAAGCCCCCTCCACATCTCACCATTTCCTGCTTAAATTCGTAGATCTACTTTTAAGTGTTTAAGAATCAACATAAATCTTAAGACAGGACATATTGAATGTGAAGTAATCCTTACATGTGGCACCCACTACTACTTAAAGTACAGTGGAACCTCGGTTTGCAAGATAACTTGGTTTACGGGTGTTTTGCAAGACAAGCTAAAATTTTTAATAAATTTTGACTTAATAAATGAGTGAGGTCTTGCAATACGAGTAGTATGTACAGTATACACTTTGTCTGCTGAGCGTCATGTGATCACAACTGAGCTGATGGTTCTTCTCTCTCTCGCTGTGGTATTGTGGGCAATCGTCTCCTATTCTCCATCTGAGTCGGCGTGCCTCACTCATATAGTCTACATCCGTACGAGCGTATACTGTTTACTACAGCATTGTGACTGTGTGTGTGTGTGTGCTGTGACGTGCGAGTCCCCATCTTGCACCCCAAAACACGAAGCTGAGTCTCAGTACTTTAGCAACACCTGCTTTATTCAGCGTGAAACAGCAACAGGGCGGTTATTTATTGTAGCGGCATCTGCCACTCTCCTATACACAGACACAGCAGTCGGGCAGGGCCGTGGCCAAGTAATACTGTGCCCTGTGCATTTATAATGTTCCTTGTTCCTTGAATCACCCATTGACGGCAGGCGCTTATAGCACGTCCACAAACTTTTCGGATTCACTTTTACGGCGAACTGCTACAGCGCTGGGAGACTGCGATTGCTTTGGGACGCTCTTCCACATGTCGTCCCGTTAGGTGGAATCCCACAAAAATTTAGGAAACTCACACACACCAGCCATGATTCTTTTCAAAGGTAAAGTGCAGATTAATTTGTTTTATGTATTTTTACTTTATATTTTGTATTAATCAATTCTATATGAATAGTTTTGGTTTGTTGAACAAATCATCTGAGTTTCCATTATTTCTTATGGGGAAATTCGCTTTGATACACAAGTGCTTTGGACTGCGAGCACGTTTCCGGAACGAATTATGCTCGCAAACCGAGGTTCCACTGTACTTTAGAGTCTAAGAAATATCATCATGTTGTATTGTTTAGCTTCAGCGCTGTTCTCACCTCGAAGTTTTAATCCAAAGTGAAGTAGCTGACTTTTTGCAGTCAGTCATTAACTTTAGGGAAAGAGAGGAATTAAAGGGAAGTGCATTTAAGACAGAAACGTTTGCATAAAAGGTCATTACATTTGGGTCAGAATACCAGGTCATGTATTAGAAGCAAAGAACATGACAGCTACTTAATAAAGTCTAAATGAGAGATTGGAACAAATTAGCTATTAGCTAATCAAATAAAGGTAAAGAATTGAATAGTCTCCTCACATTTGTAAAGTCATTTATTTTGCAAAGAGCAAGTAATAGTAGGAACCTTCTGTATACCTTTGTACAATGACTTGAAAATGGCTTAGACATATTTCAGGTGGACCCAGAACTCATCAAATTCTAATAAATACCTGCTTATGAAGTTCAAGTCATTTTCCAAGTATATCTTCTACTCATTAATTCCCAATCTCTTTGCCATCTTTAGCTTCTCTAATACAGTGACCCTAATCATCAGGTAGTTCTAGTTATTTAAGTATTCTTTTGAGCTCTTTAACTGTTAGTTCTTAGTAAAGTTCTTCTGCTTTACTCCGTTTACATACTAATATCAGCATATACTCACTAAGGCAAGTTCTTGCTAAACTGATAGGGATTTCATTGTTCCATGCCCTTGTTTGTCCATTTTTGGTATACATGGATTGTTATTAGAAATCAGAGGAAAATTTCTACTTTGCCTCTTTCAGCTCATGTATATTCTGATTGTAACATTATGTATGTTTGTTTTGTTATGTAATATTGATCACTTTTTATCACCAATTGTAACATCATTTCAGAATCAAATACAGTGGAACCTCGTTTCATGACCATAATTCGTTCCAAAACTCTGGCCGTAACCCAATTTGGTCATGAACCGAAGCAATTTCCCCCATAGGATTGTATGTAAATACAATTAATCTGTTCCAGACCGTACAAACTGCATGTAAATATATATTTTTTTTAAGTTTTTAAGCACAAATATAGTTAAGTATACCATAGAATGCACCACGTAATAGTAAACTAAATGTAAAAACATTGAATAACACTGAGAAAACCTTGAACAACAGAGAAAACTAACACTGCAATAGTTTGCGCTATAGCGCTACAAACTGCTCGCTAAAAATACTTTTTTTTAATGAGTTTTAAGCACAGGGAAAAAAATTAACATTTGAAAAATCCGTAATTTAATAAACCACCAAGAAAAGTAACATTGCAACAATGCACGCTATGAACCGATCGCTGTAAACAGAAGTGAAAACAAAAACAAGCCCAGTGAATTCTTTAACTGCCTTCCTACCTTAAGCGTCCAGGCCTCTCTCTTGCTCGCTGTCTCTCTCGTGTGTGCATGTCTCTCTCTCGCATGCCTGTGTGTGTGTCTCTCTCTCGCGCACCTGTGTCTGTGTGTCTCTCTCTCACGTGCCTGTGTGTGTGTGTCTCTCTCGCGTGCGCATGTGTGTGTGTGTGTGTGTCTCTCTCGCGCGCGCATGTGTGTGTGTGTGTGTGTCTCTCTCTCACGCGCCTGTGTGTGTGTGTCCCACTCTCTCTCTCTCTCTCTCTCTCTCTTGCTCGCTCACTCGCTGCACCGGAAATGCACAGTGAGAGACTGAACATGTACAAACCGAAAGGGAAACTGGCTTGTTCATATACCGCGTGTGTGGTTGTGAACAGATGCAAAAGTTTGGCGAACTTTTTGGTCGTAAACCAATTTGTACGTGTTCTGAGACGTTCGTGAACCGAGGTTCCATTGTACACTTTTGAAGATCTCACAGAATGACATCCTCGGAAGTACAAGTTTTTCAATTGCTTGCTTATGGATTTTGGTATGAGTTTATTTAGATTTCCTTTACTTTTAATGATTTTCTTCTTTGTAAAGTAGCTGATAGAGGTTCCCATTGACTTCTGCAGTATCTACAATGTAGGGAGTTCAATGACTTAAAGATGTGGGTGGCAGATGGAACACTCCTGTCACCATGACTGTTCTTCACCTGGCTTGCACTGCAATGTTCACAAGATTGAGTAGAAGGCTATGAAGAAAATCCTGAATATGTACACTTTCATATAATTCATCATTAGTTTCTTTCCACCAACCAGTACATCTTGCTAGCGGCAAACTCTGTCCATAATAATAAGATGTAGAAAATATGCTTTTTCTTGGAATATGTGATTTTTACCCTTGAATTATACCTTGCATTTATGCTTACCTGCTAAGTAACTTCAGGGGAGTAGTTGTAATGAAAGTAGGGTAAAGCACAGGCCTAGGTAAGATGAAGCATAGAGAAGGATATATATTATTAAAAATCTGATAACATCAAAACAATTTATATATTAAAATGTTTGTTAGTAAAAATAAACTCTTTGGGGAAAAAAGACCTGTAAGGTACTTACCCTAAATGTTGTTAAAATTGCACTTTTAAAGTATAAAGCCATATTTTTATTTTGAAATATTATAATATAAAATAAGCATTTCACAAGTAAGTGTAACATTTTATAGTAGCAAGAAGACTAATAATATGAGGGAGGGACTCCATTGTTTTGACCTTCTGAAATTACCTTTTCTGGAAGAACTGTAATATACTGTAGCTTTTGAGGGGTTGGGTGACCCATGGTAACTCTCGATTGATTTGAATGGTGATGCCATGACAAGACAGCAGAGAAAGACAGTGGATAGTATAGTATGCTTGAGGATGAAGAGAAGGAGAGCGTGAGTAAGTGATTGTGATCAATATGGGAGAATATAAGCAGAGCACAGTAGGATAACAAACAGTTACAAAGCCAGATGTTTGCATAGAAGTTTGCATGCTGGGGAGCAGTCTATTTTAAATAAAACAATAAATACAGTATACCTGAAAAAATGCAAAGACTGAACTGTCAATTTATTGTGGCATGACAATTTTCCTGTTTTTAGACTTGGAGCTCCTTAAGCATACTCATTCATACAAAACTACAGGGAGCTTCAAGCACTTTATTCATTTTCTACACATTTTTCCAATAAAGCTATCTTTACGTCAAAAAAAAAAAGTACTTTGTTTTTTTCTCAGCAATTTGCAGAATAACACCCACATGCTGTACATTCATCCAGTGTTCTCTGAGTTCAATAAGTAAGTGTGACTCTTTAACACACTCAGCTTCCTTGATTATGACATTCTCTCACAGTTGAGAAAGCTTAATAATTCACCTTTATTTTAACTATGATAAAAGACTGTGCTATACATGACACTTGTCCACACCACAAGCTCTCTGAGTCTCTCATAAATTCAGCACAAATCAAAATCCTTGGTATAAAAGCAGTAAAGCTGAAGTAATATTATGTAATGTTCATTCTTTAATGGTTAGAGATTAATTGAACTACTCAGACAAATGTAAAAACACTTTATTTTCAATTTGTACTGTAATATCAGTTCTTCAGTATCTTCCATCCCACCTTATTTTGAGAGGGAAGCACTGCTCAGCCATCTTGTGTCATTTGGCCATGACCCTTGACACCCAGCTGCACCAGAGCTGCATCCTGCCTAACCAATGTCACAGAAAAAAGTTTCCTTCAAAACTTCAAAACAATTTATATTCTCTAGAATTACACCTGGATCCAAATTTTGAAAACAAAGTGAGCTGAATGGATCATGTTGTATTCATGTAATTTATGAATAAAACCATATAAACACAGTGTGTCTTTTATACATACATGTATTTTTTGCATTTTAAGAATCAGTATGGAAAACTCCCACTTCCTGTTTTTTTTTTTCATTTAATTAGAATTAGTGTTGAAGTTGATGACAGGGCATAGTGCTGACCCTGCTTCAGAGTGAAACTGATCCCTGCCAGTATTGGAAAGTGTGTTTTGGTTGTTAAAACTCACAGAAAGAATTTACTGTAACTTGAAATCCTTCACTTTTTATATCATCAGCCATATCTTTTTGAGTTTCTTTCATGGTTGATTTCTGTTGCAGTGTAATTGATGTTTACCACAGACTGACTATTTTTAAATAAAATCATTTTCATTTAAAGTGACAGACTGATAAGTATTACATTATTATTATTATTTATTTTAATGCATTCTTCAGAAATCTTATAACACTGTACTGTATCAGAACATAACATTTCAACACATCATTTTTGTTCCCTTCTCATCTTTTCTGACTGTTTTTTCACTAATTTTGCATTTGGCTATGGTCATTGTCACTATTGGTGGCATGAGGCGATACCTGGACCCTACAGAGGTTGCACAGGTAGTCCAACTTCTCCAGGAAGGCACATCAATACTTGCCATTGCCAGAAGATTTGCAAGGGAATGGAGGAGATTCCAGGAGACAGGCAATTACTCTAGGAGAGCTGGACAGGGCTGTAGAAGGTCCTTTACCCATCAGCAGGACCGGTATCTGCTCCTTTGGGCAAGGAAGAACAGGATGAACACTGTCAAAGCCCTACAAAATAACTTCCAGCAGGCCACTGGGGTGAATGTCTTTGAACAAACAATCAGAAACAGACTTCATGAGGGTGGCCTGAGGGCCTGATGTCCTCTAGTGGGCCCTGTACTCACTGCCCAGCCCCATGGAGCTCGATTGGCATTTGCCATAGAATAACAGAATTGGCAGGTCCACCACTGGTGCCCTGTGCTTTTCAAAGATGAGAGCAGGTTCACCCTGAGCGCATGTGACAGACATGAAAGGGTCTGGAGAAGCTGTGGAGAATGTTATGCTGCCTGTAACATCGTTCAGCATGACCGGTTTGTTGGTGGGTCAGTGATGGTCTGGGGAGGCATATCCATGGAGGGACGCACAGACCTCTACAGGCTAGACAACAGCAGCTTGACTGTCCTTACGTATCGGGATGAAATCCTTGGACCCATTGTCAGACCCAATGCTGGTGCAGTGGGTCCTGGGTTCCTCCTAGTGCACGACAATGCCAGGCCTCATGTGGCATTAGTATGTGGGCAGTTCCTGGAGGATGAAGGAATTGATACCATTGACTGGCCCCCATGCTCGCCTGACCTAAATCCAATAGAACACCTCTGGGACATTATGTTTCAGTCCATCCAACCCCCTCCAGGTTGCACCTCAGACTGTCCAGGAGCTCAGTGATGCCCTGGTCCAGATCTGGGAGGCGATACCCCAGGACACCATCTGTTGTCTCATTAGGATCATGCCTCAACATTGTCAGGCATGCATACAAGCACGTGGGGGCCATACAAACTACGAAGTACGATTTTGAGTTGCTGCAATTAAATTTCGGCAAATTGGACAACCTGCCGCATCATATTTTCACTTTGATTTTTGGGATGTCTTTGAATTCAGCCGTTTGCAGGTTGATAATTTTCATTTCCATCAAACAATGTGGCATCATTTCGTCCCTAACACATTACCCAGTCCATATCAGTATAGATATCAAGCATGATTTTTTTTCCCATTGAGATCTGATGTGTTTTCAAAATATTCCTTTAATTTTTGTTTCAGAACTCTGGCCCTGAGTTTTATTTATAGTTGTAGCAAATGCTAAAACTATTGGAAATTGCTGTATATGCAAGATGAATGGTAATTTACTTTCTGAATGTTTATGCAGTTTTACAGTTTGTAAGCATGTGACATTACATAGGCTTTATTTATCAACTGCTAATGCACTACTGAACTACTACTGTTCTTAGTGGAGCTGATCTAAATAAAGTATTTTGTTTGATGTATGCACATTAAATTGGTTGTATTGACATGAGAGTATCATTGTTATATTGTCCTAATGAAGACAAAGAAAATGATGTATACATGTATACTATATAAAGTACGGTTTAGAATTAAAATGAGCGTTGCATGAAAATGTCACATGAAAACGTTGCACGATTTCCATAATCTTTTTATATATATAGAGTAGATTTCCTGGTAGTCATTTTCAACAAATGTTTCTTTAAGTCTACAACTACTGGTCTTTGTGTGATTTTATGTCCATATAAAAAAGCTCTTTTTTAACTACATTGTTGATGCCGACAATGAAAACCAATTCTCTGTCAGGGTAATATAAAAGGGCTAATCAAAAATAAACGGTGGCTTTTTCCCAGGTCATTCTATAGAAAGTACACATTCTATATTTCACTTATCAATTTAATCTGGAGCTGTGCCCAACAGCATTGGGATTCATCCCCAGCAATCCTTAAATTAATAAACCGGGTTTGAAAGTGTTCTGTTATGGGTAGTGAGGAAGACAGCATAGGACATTAACAATCTGATGCTATCACTATTAAAGTGAAATTGTCATGTAAAACTACCTGTGGGTTTAGGTGTATTTTCATCAGTGGCGGACCGTGCATTTCACACCTAGGCCTTCAGTAGTGCTCTGCCTGAATCAACCCGCCCCTCAAAAACTAATTTATGGTTATAAAAACCATCTTAATATGCAGAAATACAGTATAAAGAGCCGTTGCATCGCAGATAGATAACTCCTGTAGCCACAACAAATGCCATTATTGAATAGACAAACCAGGGGTGAATAAGTTCCTTTCTACTGCAGCTACAGCCGCGACATACATAAACATCAATAATAACTCATAAACTTGCAATATTATTTAGGAAAATCGCAACATTTTACTCACCAAAAATTCGGATTATTTGTAAACATCCTCCTCTCTTTCCTCAAAAACAGTTCAATTACTAGCAGATTATCCGTGCGCTTCAGTTCCATCACGAAGTCCCTTTCTATCACCATCAAAGCTAATGCTGAAAGTCGAACCTGCCCTGTCGTATTTCTGGCATAAGTTTTAATTCGCTTTAGGGCTGCAAATGTCTGCTCAACAGAAGCAGTGGACACGGGAATGGTCACCACCAAACATACCAATGTGTACAGCTGCCCCATGCTCCGTGCCTCATTTTTCTGATGAAGAAAGTCAAGGAGATCAGTGTGAGATTTTCCTGCAAAATCATCCATGGCATACTTACACCATCCTATCCAATCAACGGGTCTGAATACGGTGATGTTGCCGTAATCATCCATGGCATACTTACACCATCCTATCCAATCAATGGGTCTGAATACGGTGACGTTGCTGTACGCCCGCTAGAGGGCCCTAGTAACACCAACTCAAAATCTGATTGGTTGAAGCAACAGTTTGATCGACATTTATTTTGTGTTAGAGTGCCTGCAGAATGGATGGTGAAGGCCTCCGGGCAACAAATGATACTGAAATGTGATTGGTTAAATGCTTTAATACGAAAATACATGTCTGGAAGCAGCACAACCATCGGAAAAGCTATGAAAGGAAGCAGACAGACTATTTGGAATTATTTAATAAGTATTCATGGACAAAATATAATTAACATCAGTTTGTGATTCAGATATTTTTTTAGGCCAGCAGAGAAGGCCTTGCAGGCCCTGATGGTCCGCCACTGATTTTCATTAACATAAATTAACAATAACCTTAAACTGAACAATAATGAAGGTTTTTGTAAATGACAGATAAATGTCTACTGCTGTTCTTATTTCAGCCTGGCCCATAATCCTCTTTTGACAGGAGCACACCTAGTTGGCTCTGAACATTACAAAAATTGCGGCGACAACAGGCAATTCAGACCAACAAGCTTATCTATCCCATCCCCTTATATTGTCCAAAAAATATGTTAAGCTCTGAAGGTTCGTAATATCCTACTCTCACTCTAATAATTGGTAATTTATCCCGTGTATCTATGGCCCTTTGCGTGAAGAGAAAATATTCTAGCATTTGTGTGAAATCTGCCTTTAACAAGTTTCCAACCATTTTCCACGTAGTCTTGTTGAAGAATTTATTTTAAAGTAACACCTAGGAGCCACTATGCTAGTTTCCTTTATTCTCATAAATGAACTATCATTCTTTCACATTGCATGTGAGTGTGTTTGTGACTGATTGAGTCAGGATAGGTTTTGTCTCCTCCTTGTATTGTTACAATGGAATAAGCAGGGTTTAGTGAATGGATAGATGGATAGATAAAAACTTGATGTCATTGCTACTAACATATCTGTAATAATTCATATGAATTAAAGTAACCAAAGCAATTGATGCCAACACAGTGCTTACATTGGAAGAAAATCTTAAAGAAGCCTATATTCAAATTTCAATATGAGACTGTCATAAAATGGTCATGTGAAGGTGATGAGTGTGATTCCATTGCTGCTTTTTAAGGCAGAAGGATACCAAATATCCTTCTCTGCAGATTCAAAAGATAAGGCAGAATCAAAACAAATAAAAGCTTTGAGAATACGCTTATATTTCCAATTTCTCTAGAAGAACATACTTCGCTTTGAACAAACTGGATCTGTAGACTGAATTACGTATAAAACACTAGTACTAGGGTGTTGTACCGTGTTAGCCATTATGAATGTAGAGAAAAGCCAAGCAAAATGACACCTTTTATTGGCTAACTAAAAAGATTACAATATGCAAGCTTTCGAGGCAACTCAGGCCCCTTCTTCAGGCAAGATGTATTCAATTACATCTTGCCTGAAGAAGGGGCCTGAGTTGCCTCGAAAACTTGCATATTGTAATCTTTTTAGTTAGCCAATAAAAGGTGTCATTTTGCTTGGCTTTTCTCCGTATAAAACACTAGATAAACTAGACCAACTAAGTGTGAGTGTTTGCATGAGGCCTGCTCAGGACATTTTCCCGATGTGGTTGTGGCTCTGAGCTGAATTACAGTATGTGGAGTTCTTAATGGATGGATGAATGGATGAAACTGCTGCTTTCCCTTTGATTAGCCTTCATATACCTGGGTACAATGCTGTGCAGCATACACTAAATATGCAAGCTATTGACTATTGTATATGACTGTATTTCTTTTATGTTACTTTTAAACTTTATATACATTTTACTGTTTCTGAAGCAGCACTTACATTAAAGTTGGTTCTGACCAATTCCACAGAGGAGCTTGTTGCACCTCTTCTTGCCTGCTTCATGATGTTACATCATTTTTTTTCAGGCACATTTATGTCATTTACACTCTCAGATACCATGTGCTAATAAAAGTAGTTGAAATATATAGCAACAATAAAAGAAGGACTGTGTTTTACAGGTTTTCCACTATAGCTTGTTTTCTGACAGGTCTCTTAGCAAGCTGGAGACTCTTAAGTGCAAACTCTAGTTGGTGTAGTATATTAGCTCTTTGTCAGCCACCTCCATTATTACAATGGTTGTCGACAGACTGTAAACTCCTCAGCCATATTGCGTATTTCTTCTGCCCAGGTCACAAAGCCAGTCTTACTGATTTTTTTTTATATATTTATAGTTTTTACCAACCTGGTAGCCCCATTTAATTATAGTAAAAGAAAAAGCAAAAGGGTGCCCGGAGGCACAACAAGAAAAATGCTGATCAAAGTCAGCCCACACAGTATTCTCTGCGCTTGACTCTCAGTCTTGTATCTCATGTTATCCATTCCTGGCCTTGAGTGACATACCACTTACCTGTGCCATACTTTTTTATGGCATCCTGACTGGAAGGGACAGGGCCTGCTCTAGACATTATACCCAGGGTTGGGTGCCTACACTGGGTTGTCTGCTGGAGAAAGATAAGATACCATTAGTGATAGTGCCCCCTGTTACCCCAGAGTGGAAATGCTTACCTCAGTTAAGCCAAGAAGGCAATCCCCAGTTGCACATTATTTTTGTTCTTTTTTGCTAGGGTGAATGACACATGAGGTAATCTATAATATTTTCATTAAAAATCTTATTGTCATTATTTCTACTGTTTATAAAAATATGGATAAACTGCCTAACAATATAATTAAGTGGTCAAAAGGAGAGGAATATACAGAAGACTTTTAAATGTAAATGAATTACTTTGTATTTGTTTTCCTTATATATAATGCTCAAAAAAATTAAGGTAACAGATAAGGGAACACTTAAATCACACATTGGATCTCGATGAACTAAATATTCAAGCAGAAAATCTTTACTGAGTAATACTGTGTAATTCATTAAGAACAAAATGATGTAACAACAATCAAAGGAAATCAAAATCACCAACCCATTGTGAGCTGGATTCAATATCACACCAAAAATCAAATACAAAAATTAGGCTGATCCAGGTCAGGTCAATATGGGGAGCATGCACTGATACAGCTCTTTGCTTCATCCACCACACGAAAACACAGCTTGAGATCCTGGATGGCAAATCCCCAGACACATGTGATCCAGTCCCACCCCCTGGAAATAATCAGTCTATCTGCCGCAGATAAGTGTTATGTGGGCATCCACTTGGACTCTTCCAGCCACTCGGGTACACAACAATCATTTATTTGGGACTCCTTGAGTCAAACCAGTGGTACCCAAGGATTCTCCAAAGAAACATAGTACCAAAGGAATCCAGTTTTCAACTCAGGTCACTGGATAGTGTCCATGTCTCACAACCATATAGCAAAACAGGAAGCACCAGGACACTGAAGCACCAGACACATGCATGTTGTTGCTGAGGTAAGTAAACCTCTTGACGAGGTCAACATTCTCTCCACAGACAGACACACTGCTGAAGGCTGTGCCCAAGAGGTCATTAACACTAGAATTACCAGAGCCTACGAAAAAACTCGTAGATCCGGCCCACCTTAAATCGCTTCTTAAAACCGTTCTCACCTCTCTGCCAGCGTCTTTTGTCATCTAAATGTACTGGTAAAGACATGCTGCCAGCAGCCGGCTATTCCATCCCCCCACCGACTTAGAACGTAAACGAACTTCTCCCAGCTCATGCCTTGATTGATTATCTGGGAGTGAGTGGAGTTTTAGAATGGAAATAATAAATCACTATTTGGAACACATGCATTTCATGTGTGTTGCGTTTCTGCAGTAATCTGTGTAAACACATTTTTTAAAACAGAAACGTTTTTTATATTCTAGTAACAAATGACAAAATGTAGGCATAAACTATATAATGTATGAAGCCTGAAGTGCAAATATCAAAGAAACACTTTCACAAAAGGTACAAAAAAAAAATCCGCCACCAAAAAAAGCTGCCTTAGTGTGGGACATTGACACCTATTTACTATGATTGCTGCCGTGGCGCAACAGTATCAGTTGCTGACCAGCAATCAGAAGGTCATGAGTTCGATCCTGCATGACTCCCTTATGAGAAGTGAAGTGTTCTTATTTTTACTATTTTAGAATAAAAAGATACATTTGATTTCAGTCTGTAACAGCCGGTGTAATTTATGATATTTGCAAAGGTTAGCTTTGTTTTTTTTTTTTTAATTCACTTTTCATTGTCTCAGTCGTGTTCAGGATCCTTCCCTACCCCATGTAAAAGTATAATAAAACAAGTGCACTTTTATTCAAGAATATAACCGAAGAAAAAAGAAAGCAAGTTACAGTAGGCGGTTGATATGACAGCTTGCGTGGTGCAATGCTAAGAACTGCTGATTTCCATTCCGTGCTATATAACTGTTAAGCGTTAACATTTGAATCTGATGATTACATATAGCGCTGTCTTATTCAGTGTGCGCAAGAACATGCAGGTGGCCAGTTGCTGCGTGCTACAACACACATTTTAAAAAAGAAAGAGACAAATATATGTGAAGAAATCATTTTCTGACACGAATAGTACCAATCAGAAAACATCGTCGAAGTAATGCAATATTATTTGAAAACGAACAGCGTCAGGTTGGGTGTGAAGTTATACTGGTGCTGTTTGAGTCAGATCAGAAGCTGAATAAGCTGAACAAGCTCCTGTTCTGACTCTAAGTAAAAAGCATGAATTAATTAACAGAAATAACCGCGATCGACATTTTAAACTTAACGATTTACAGTGCATACCAATTTATAAATTTTATGTCCGTTTTCAGTAGTAAGCTGCTCTTTTTTTGGGGGGAGTGTTAGAGCGTGTGAGCTTATTCAGTGCTGAAAACGGCAAATATAGGAGTGACTGAGATCGAACCGGGAAATCTTGACCACACTTGGTTTGCGTCTGTACTTGCGCCGTTTCTTAGAGTCAGATCGGGGGTGGGGATGCTAGAGTGCGTGAGCTTATTCAGTTCTGCAGGATCAACACATATGTTGATCTTTTTTTCTTTCAGTAATAGCGCCAACATAAATCCACACCCGATCTGACGCTGTTCGTTTTCAAATAATATTGCATTAGTGCGATGATGTTTTCACATATATTGTCTCTTTCTTTCAGGTGTGTAATAGGAACCACAGCATAGAGAGAAGCGTGTACATTGTAACAGGTACACACGTTGTAAATGTAGGAAAGACTATCCTTGCGTGTGTGTGAACAGTTAACATTTGAATCTGATTATTGCATATAACGCTGAACTTACTGCTCTGTACTATTCTATCCTCTGCATGTCCTGGAGTACAAAAGAAACAGCATACAGCAACATGTGGGGACTGGCAAGATCGGGAAAAAAAAATACGCATTCACTGATTACAAAACGCAAGATGTTATGCGAATGAATATGAATAATATGAATAATGTTGCATCCGTGCCACAAAGTTTTCCGAAATGTACTATACAGGTCATAAAACGAATAATTCCAAATATCATATATACCTACGTTTGTGTTTTTTTGTTGTTTTGACATCATTCACCATAAGGTGCACTCTAATTCAGCATGAGCAGGAACACTCAATAAAACCGAATAAAAAAATCAAGTGACGGTGAGATACGAAGAAGGCAGATTCGCTAGAGTTTGTGTGTCAGCTTTTATCCCTCCAGATGAGAGAATGTCCAGTTCCATTGTCTCAAAACACCACTCACATCTCCAGTTATTCCGTTTCAAATAAAAAATAACAGATCCCTGGTGGGGGGGGTAGTATGTATCGTGATCGTGATTTAGAGAGAATAAAAGTAAAAAAAAAACGGTAACTTTTACAAGTCCTATAAATGCACACCGTGTGTTACAGAGGCAAACCAAATGTATGTGTGTACTGTATAATATTAACAAAAAGAGGAGCTCACTACTGAAAACGGCAAATATAGGAGTGAGTGGGGATCGAACCGGGGACTCTCAATTACAAGTCAGCAAATCTTACCGCTACGCCACGGAAGCTGTTGTATCAGTCTTGAACCTTTTGTGGAAGTGTTTTACTTGATCTTTGGACTTCAGGCTTCATACATTATATAGTTTATGCCTACATTTTGTCATTTACTACTAAAATATGAAAAACGTTTCTGTTTTAAAAATGTGTTTACACAGATTGCTGTAGAAATGGAACACACATGAACTGTGTGTGTTCCAAATAGCGATCTATTATTTCCACACTAAAACTCTAGCAGTTCAGTCACTCCCAGATAATCAAACAAGGCATGAGCTGGGAAAACTTAGTGAACGCTCTGCGACGGTGGGGGATGGAATAGCCGGCTGCTTGCTGGCTCGTCTTAATCGGCACATTCAGAAGACAAAAGAGAGCTGCGAATGGTTTTAAGGTGGGCCGGATCTACGAGTTTTTTCGTAGACTCTGGTAATTCTAGTGTTAAAGGCTTGGATCCTGGTTCTTATGCAGGACTCTCGCAACCCCAGACACTTAGACTCCACACTCAGTCTCTCAAGAGCTCCATTGACTCTGCAAAAATCACAGCATCGTCGGAAAAGTGAAGATCAGTGAATTTTTCTTCACTAACAGATGCCCCACAGCCACTGAGCCCCACGACCATATACAACACCCAGTCCATGCAAGCATTGAACAGAGTAGAAGCAAGAACACACCTCTGACAAATCCCAGAACCATCTGGTAAACACAAAGGTTCTGCTTCCACTCTGCACAGCATTCACAGTGCCAGTGTACAGGCCAGCCATAATATTCAGCAATTTCATGGGGATCCTGCAAAGTCTCGGAATGTCCCACAGGGCAGCTCAATCATCTGAGTTGAATGCTTTATGAAAATTCACAAAGGCTGTAATGAAATTCTACAGATATTTCTGTTTGCACTTGATGAGAACCTTCAGTGCCAGCATGTGGTCAATGGTAGAATTCTTAGGCGCAATACCAGACTGCTCCAGTTGCTGCTTGGTGAGAAAGTGATCAGAGATTCTATTAAGGATGACTCTAGCAAGGACCTTACCCAGCACTGAGAGCAGTGTTATCTCCCTGTAGATGCCGCAATCCAGAAGATCACCATTCCCTTTCCAGAAAAGGATGACAAGTCCCGTTTTCCAGTCACTTGGGATGATGCCCATCTCCCAAATGGAAGCAAAGATTGCTTGTCATGCAAGGAGGACAGCCTTACCACCAGCCTGGAGATGTTCACCCTGGATACCACAGATCTATGCAGCCTATCCTACCCTCAGCTGGATCAACCCCTGCGCAATCTCAGTGAGATCGAGTTGTTCACAAACCAAAGGATCAGCTTTAAACAGCGCAGCTCAAAGTAGCCCTAAATTAGTTCCTTATCTTATATACAGTATAAACATCTACGCATGGAAGTGTGTGTGTCTGTCCGTCTTGGAAGTAAGAGTTGGAGTCGGGGTAAGAGCTCCACATCAGAGGAAATGGACACCCACTTAGCCACTAATACACAAGTGAGGCCAACACGTCGCCAAAACAAAACCTCAGATGAAAGAAACACTCACTTAACCGCTAATACACAAGCGAGGCAAGCACATTGGCAAAACGGTATCCCTTTTACTTTTCCTCCCGCCGCTAATACAAAAGTGTGGTGAGCAAATCGGCAAAATGAAAACCTCCAAAGAAAGACAAAGACGCTTAGTCACTAATGCACATGCGATGCAAGCACTTTGGCAAAACAAAACCTACTAGGAGAGACACGCCCAGAGTAGTTATTTTCAATTACTTGACATCTCTACATTTCAGTTTTTTTTCTGACGATTTCAATAGAAATAGGCTTTTTACAGCATGGGCTTACACAGCTAGTCTTTAATAAATGGTGAACCACTGGATTGCTGGTTATATTGACAAATTATTGTTGAACAGAGCACAAGGCTAACTAAGAAGGAGTGGTTTTGTTGTTTGAATGAAAACATAGATAGACAAATGAGAGTTGGCATCATTTGGAAATCCTTGTTTAATCACAATCTCTGTTGAGGGGTTAAAAAAATAAAGGTAGCAGTAATTGCTACATAACTGTCATTAAATGCAGTGGGAAAAAGATAGGCTTTTAGGGCTCGGTGCTCCATATTCCTCCTTAGAGGTTCCTCAAGTGAACGTCGACTTCTGGAGGAACTTGAGAATAAATATGGTGTAGGGCAGAAAAGGAGGATTGTTAGCTGTTGGGGAAATGGCGCCAGTGGTCCTCAAGGTTTTTTTCTTCGTCCACTTTAAGGAGACAGATGGAACAACATTTAGCAGAGATGATATCCTTCCCCATATTTTCTCAGCACAACCCCATAAAACACTCACTATGCTCATGTACCTGACAGTGGACATCTGCCAGTTCCCTGTTTATTGTATGAATATTTGCAACTTAGTAACAGCACTGAAAGTTAGCTCATACCATGCCATCTTCATCATTTGAGCTCTGTTGAGTCATCTAGATCTTTTGAAATTCAGATAAATTAGGTTACAATTTGGTCTAACTTCTTAAAGAAGCATTTGTTTAACTATATAGTTTTACAGGGTCATTATTGTCAAGTGTACAATGACAGTGAAATTGTTACTTGCATGTGTTAAACATCATGTAACATTTCACCACACTTCTGCCCCATAATTAGCAATTATAACAACTTTACCACAAAACCTCTATCATCCTCACCTGGAAAACCTCATGACATTTTAAGGAATATGCTGATGAAGATACAGGAGCTTTGAGAGGATATTGTTTTTTATGATATAAATTCTTCTGGATAAGATGGAGGGAGGATCATCTATTAACATCCATCACATTGCCAAAATTTTATTTAAAAAGATTTTTTTATTTTCGTCTGATAATAATTCATAGGAATATAAACTGTTCTGATACAATCAGCAAAAAGTAATTTATCTTGGTCTGAGAAGTGAGAGAATTCACATGATAATGTTTCTTTGGACAGAGACAACGCATTGCTTTAGCAAAAGTGACGTATTGGAATACTTGGAGTAATGAATTCAACCTGCATCTCACTTGCATGGTATTAGTTGTGACTTAAATAGCTGTTGTACTTGTTTTGTAATCCATGTGTTTCAATGTAATTATGACTGAAGTGTGGCTGGATCGTATAACCACCAAATTTAATAAGGTGATAAATACTGGCTTATATAGCCTTAGTGTTTACCTTACCACATTTCAAGTTGAGCACAGCTCATGTGCTTGCTTTCTTCATTTTCTGCTGCCATTATCATAATAACCAACTTAAATTCATTACCTTTTCCCCTGACATGTGATATCATCATGCTACCACATGCTGTCCCTGTTTGGCATTTTTTATTGCAAGTGAACTTCATATTCAAAGTTCCAATGTCATCACTTTATGTACCGTATTTATTATTATGTACTTTTCATAATCAACAGCTTTATAATGAGTTAGTGCAATCAATCCCAGTGAAGTAATTGTTGGCTTTTATGTTCATTGACTACACATTTGACTGAACATTAAGAAAAAAGAAAAGAAAATTAAAACAAAAGTAATTTCATTGTATCTTATGTTATTTGATATTGTCAGATATTATGTGATTTCATCTCATCATCTGAAATTGCTTCTGCTCGTGAGGGTCATAGTGATATGATATATTCTAAATTCTGATCTGTATTTAACACTGGTGACTTGTTCATTAACTGTTACTCAGAATTACAGTTTTCACCCTCTTGTCAGCAAGTACTCTGGCAGATTTCAGCTCAAATGTTTTAACTGCTGGGCTGGTGTTATGTGGACTGGAAACGTTACCCAGTTCCCTGTGGAATGAACTTTCAGCATGCAGTAATGAACAACAAGATAACGATGGTATACACGGTATTTTAGGCATTCTTTCTTAGCGATGGAAGCCAGCAAAATTTTAAAAATATAAGCATTTATTTTTATATATACTCTTCATATAAGTATACTTTTAAAATATTTAATGATCTCTTCCTTGCGAAATACAACATTTTCTGAAGAGATAACAGTTTTTGCTTTTCAGCATTTCCCTTTTTCCTTAGTGTTAGTTGCAGCTCTTTTATTACTATAATATATTGATAGAAATACTCTGTCCACTGCATTTTTGTTATGTAAAGCTGAAGTAAAATGTTAAATAATAAATACAGTAGATAAATTTTAAGGCATACTGTTTTGTTACTATGATACACATTACAGTATGAGACAAAATTCATTTCAAAGTTTTCCCAGGTGTAAAAATTATTTTAATAATTTGATAAAAAAACTTTTTAGTCCAACTGCCTGCATTTAAATCTGTAAACCTCCCTGAAATTGAATGATAATTTGCATGATCATCATACTAGGCTGCACATAATTGTAAATCAGGATCTTTCTTTCTTATATCAATGCCTGCATATGGTCGCTCATTTTTCTTTTCAGAATGCACCTTTGTGACATTTGGAAAAAAGGGTTAATGATGTAATTCACTATCTAAAACATGCAGTATGTGAAGTAATATGCACTAATAATGTAATACTACTGTGGCTGTTATTTGCAAAAACAATGTGTGTACTTAATTTATACTACAACTTTCAACCAACATGTTACCAAGGTGATTAATGTACTAAATAACCATCTCTATCTGCTGTCCATATCAAACAGTAACTCCACAGGTCTCCAGTCAGAAAAATGATCTTTCACTTATTGTTTGTGGTCAGCTGAGGTCTTTAATGTTTATGATAATATGTGATAGGAAATGTGAAAGGAATGTCACCAGAATATTTTTTGGTACTTTCTACATAAATGCTAAATTGCTAAAATCGAGGTTGCATATATGTTTTTTGTGAGCTTTAAAATTTTACCGGGCAGTTTACACTTTAGTCAGGATGTTATTATATATATATATATATATATATATATATATATATATATATATATATATATATATATATATATATATCCTCACTGGGTTTGTATGTTCACTGATAATAAATTAAGATTTCTAAATAAATGAAACATCTTGCCGCCTTGTCTAGTTTGGAATAATGTATTTCACTTTCTTATCTCTAAGGTTATACAAGAATTTCCACCTTTTATCAGTGCTTATCATACACAATCAGTGTGAGCAGAACTATTTTTACCATGACAAGCTTTAGAAGGATGAAAGGGGTGAGACCAACTGAAAACCAAATTTATGTCTGAGTTTTAGATCATGATTCTGATAGACACAGCACAAACAAAAGTCAGTTTTCAAAAGTATGATGGAGAAAACACTTAGAGGAGGAGAACAGCACAATGTTGACATCTAGGTAGAAGTTCTAGAACAGGGGGGTATTTTTCGTACGTGGATTACTCGTTTAGCCGGAGGTAATTGTTGACGATTTGGCATGATCCTGGATCTGTCAGTTTTTCGAAACTCTTACTGGAAGTATTGTCATTGCAACACATCCTAATCCTCAAACCTGCTCAGAGCAGGTTTGTTCGATGTAAACAAGGATTAGCTCACACACTTAATCAGTGTCCATGTGTGGAATTCATTCAGTCATGACTTTGCCGTTCATGAATGAGCGACCAATTGATATCGGTACGCAAATTATAAGAAGATAATTTCATATAGAGAGGGGTTTGCACGATCGGCAAGATCCTTTATTGCTCCAGGAGGAAATTCTTTTCGAAAGATACCGCTTTAGCCATGGGGGAATTTTGTACCTCAAAGATTTATTAGCACCTTATATTCGAAGTCAAACTAGGCGAAGTTGGGCTCTCACAACCACACAGACAGTATGCATTGCTTTGAGGTTTTTTGCAAGCGGCACTTTTTTTATATACTGTAGGCGATGCGGAAAATCTATCTAAAAGTGCAGTTTTCCAGGCAATTCGTAAAGTCTGTTTGGCTCTGAAATATTTCCTTCGGGTTTTCATTGTGTTTCCTGGACACCTGCGTGTGCAGACAATAAAAGAGGCGTTTCATGCCATTACAGATAGGTAATACACAGGCAAAAACACCCACAGTTCCATAAAAAATCTCACAATCAGCCTAACATTCTCATTACCCAGTATTTCCAAATGTGATTGGGGCACATGGGACTGATCAGAGTGGAGTTTGATCAAACATTATTTGGAAAATGTACCTCCCCTCCTGAAGAAAAATCAGACACAGTGTGTCTTCATCAAGTATTTGACCTTCGTCAATATCTCGTAGGTCAGACACAAGTTCTAGGGATATGACATTCCCTGCAACTGACCCAACAAAAAAAAGAGGGCTATATGGAACATACCTGTGGCACACATGGAGGAAAAACATATGCAATGACCATCCTTTACCTGAAATGAAGTGACCACTGCATCCTGCTACTGGTTCTGGAGAGGAGCTTCCCCCTGGAATGACCTAAGAAACAGGGCGATGGGCATTTTGCTGGTTAGTCAACTCTTAATGGACCTCCACCTGTTTTTTGCTTGTCTGCCTTCTTATTAGCTTTAAAAATTAGTGTTTTTTATATTATATATGATTATTTACGTCAACAATTCTTTAAATAGTTATACAGTATATACCAATATTTACCAGTTTGAAGTATATTCTTATACTTCACTTTAACCTGTTCCCATGTTCTCCTTGTGCTCACGTTTGATCTGGAATTATGACATATTAAATAATAATTAATCTGACACATAGGAAAAGAAACACTGCATTCAGTAAGTACAATGCACACTACAGTACTTAGCGTTTAATTTGTCGCCCAGTTTTTGCCAGCGGTCTTTTCTGGTTTGGGCTGCTATTGCAGTGTTACCCCTTGTGCATATTAAATCTTGAAATTCTTCATGTCCTTTGAATAAAAGGTCCTGCTCCGCTTGTGTGGAAAAAAAAATGCTCCCATTCTTTCGTCATTTTGTTACAGCCTATCAAAGACTTGCTGATCATGTTTTCTAGACTCAATATATATAGGATTTTCAATCAGCGCGGGCGCGCGCATTTATCTCGGATGATTAGATCCAGCTCAACTAATCTACTACATGGCTGCATTTGAAAAAACGACTTATCCCGGATGAGTTTCACCGGCATTAACTCTTCCAAGATGAGGCATCTGATCTTGGATGATTTAAGCGACGTATGGAAAATACCCCCCTGGTAAGCAGAGAACAAAGTGTTCAATAAGGACATATACATAAACAGAAGTCAGAAATAAGGAAGATGAAACACATAAGATTATGTCAATAAATCAGGAGACTGAGCAAAGATGTTTCCTCACAACCCAGTTATTGCAGCTCCTGGGCTAACTGAAGATATGGCAAAAAGCAATGAAGAAGTGGCCCAAGCAATTAGTATAAAGGGCTATACTCAACAAACCCTTTCTAAAAGCATTCACCTTTGAGAATTACCATCCTGTCTGCCTTCTGCCATAATTGTTCAAGACTCTAGAATGCATAGTCCACAAACAGCTCCCCTCTTATCCCTCTAATAACCATCTAGTTGATCCTCTTCAATCTGGATGCCAAAACTGCACTGCTTTCAGTCACAAATGCTCTTAGATCTGCTTGAGCTAGATGTGTCCCCTCTGTCTTCATCCTTCTTGACCTTTCATCAGCTTTCAATACTGTTAACCGATCCTTGCAGATCTCTTTCCTCTCTAAACCAGAAATCTGTAGTTCTGTTTATTGTTCTGGTGTAAGTCCTACCTTTCTAATCATTCATTTTTTGTCTCCTGTTCTAACTCCTTGTCTTCTATTGTCTTCCTACATTGATGGATTAAAGGCCAGAAGTCCACACGACCGTCATCATCAAGTTCTTCCATGTGAACCCTCATTACAATAAGGATTGATTAGGCATTCTACCTAATATAAATGACCTCAGAGGACGCTGGGCGGTCTTGTGGCCACGGAACCCCTGCAGATTTTATTTTTTTTCTCCAGCTGTCTGGGGTTTTTTGGTTTGTTTTTTCTGTCCTCCCTGGCCATCGGACCTTACTTTTATTGTATGTTAATTAGTATAGCCTAATTTTATTTCTTATATATTTTGTCTTTTTTTCTCCTGCTTCATCCTGTAAAGCACTTTGAGCTACATCATTTGTATGAAAATGTGCTATATAAATAAATGTTGTTGTTCTACACAGAAGCTTTCCACAGGTGTCCCTCAAGGTTGGGTCCACTTCCACGTTTCCGACTTAAGCAATGTTATTTCTTTTCATGGCTACCGACTCAGTGCTGATGATGCACAGCTATTCCTCTCATTTCCATCTTACAATAAATGTTTTCTGCTCAGATCTCCAGCAGTCTCTCTACTATCTCTTCCTGAATGAATGCTTAACACCGTAAATCTTTCAAAGTTGGTTTTCCTGTTTTTGCCAACTGATTCTCCTTCCTTAGATTTGTCTCTAACCATTTCCCATTTAGATATCACCCTTTCACCATCAGTTGCAGTCAGGAATGTCGAAGTGATTCTGGACTCCACACTTTCATTTATACCGTTTCTTTTTAATTATATTTGAAGGATCTGACCTTTTCTCACTAATTATGCCACGCAAAACCTGGTTGAGGGTCTGGTTCTCTGAGATGGACTATTGCAATTCTCTTCTGGCGGTGCTTCCTTCATCTGCTATTTGATCTATCCAGCTCCTCCAGAATTCAGCTGCTTGTTTGCTGTTCTCTGTTCCTTGTTTCAATCCTACTGCTCCTCTGCTTCAGTCTCTTTACTGGCTTCCTCTTGCTGCAAGGATTCATTTCAAAACTCTTGCCTTGACTTATGGTTATCTGAATGGTTCTGCTCCTTAACATCTCCAGTCTTTGCTGTCTCCATATGTCCCTTCAAGAAGTCTGTTTTCCCTCTGCCTGTCTGCTGACTGTCCCTCCTCTTGCCAGACATGCCAAAAATGGACAGTGCTTCTCTTTTCTTGCCTCTAAGCTGGCTATTAGAACTGCACCCAAATAACATGTTTGAGTATCTTGTAACCACTCTTCTACAGGATAGTGTCTCTTCTACAGGATAGCTGCTGTTGTCCTGTCAAAGAATTTAGGATACTGATTTTTGTCTAAATCTAGCTAAAGGTGTAATTATATAGTAGCACTTCTCCCTCTTGCTCATTTTTCTACCTTGTTCTCTGCTGCTTTTGATGTTTGCATTTTCTAATCATTCTTGTATGTACTATAACTTGCCTTGTAAGCTGCTTTGGATAAAGGTGCCTGCTAAATAAATAATAATAATAAGAAGAAGAATAAAAGTGGATTAGCTTAACAATAACTTGTTTTGGGAGTACATGCATTTAAACAATGGATTTAAACCCTTTTTGTATATTTTATTTTTAGACAGTAGTCAAGTATGTCACAGATATAACTAATGTGTCCTTTGAAACAAAACCCAAACCTGGATTGTGAATACTGAATGACATACCTGTAAAAAAGTGTATTCAGTAGAGAATTTTTAAAAAGTCTAAAATATGCACGCTACACTGCCTCAACCAATAAGATGAGTACAGTTTAATTTATGAAGTGAATTCTCAACAGCATTGCGTCCCATAGGGCACAGAAAATAAAACAGTGGGAAATGCATTCCATCGAGAGATCAAATACTAAGAGAATTCCAAAACTGAAGCATCTAAATTATATTCAGCAAAAGAAAGGTGAATGCATACTACAATAAATTATTCTGAGTGATATTGACATTCACTGTGAAACTCATTCCAAGGAGAAAAAGGAACCTTTGAGTAGCATTGTTTAATATATTAAGTTTGTGAATCACAAATTATCAATAAATCAAACCAATGATGTTGTACACAAACAAACATAAAACAAAATCCTCTTCTCTCATTCTCTATTTACTTCAGGCCTGTAGGCTTTGTCGCATCTCAGAGCGAGCCATAACAATGCGGAACTCAAGACTGAATACTTGTGTCAGCTGTAGGCTATGGAGCAGGCCCACCTTTGTTTGGAGTCAGATCGAAAGATATGGACCATTGCTTCACTTGGGAATGCGCTCAGAGCCCTAAAGCTCATTACATCTTGTGACCTTTTACAGCTGTCAGAAAGAGAATAAAAGCTTTCTGTTCCCTCATTCTCTCTCTCTGTCTCTGTCTGGAATCTTCCTATTTGTATTTCTCAAGTCGATGATTTAGGTAAGCCTTTGAAAGGGAATGCTGAATATACATCTGTATAAAACATCTTCACTCAAGAAAGCCTTCCATTTTTTTTGACTTTCCATTTTTTTCCTTAATTTCCCAAAAGAAATGCCAATGCCTTATCTTTGTTATTATTGAATTATTTTGTTCAGTTCAATTTTAGCTACTTGTACATTTGAATGACTTGTTCAGCTTATGATTTGCCTATGGACTTATGCAATATATGCATTAATTGAAAGGATAAAATAATTAATCATTTGACCTTGAAAACACATTTACGTTAAATCTTTTCAAAAAGCAGCTGCACTCCTTGACCTTTGCATTGCTTATGAGCTCTTAAAATAAATCTATGCATCTGTATAAATCTACATATGATACATTTTACTGAAGAATGCAAACCAATACCACATTTTTCAAAAAAAAAAAACAAAAGACTAAAGATGCAAAGTAATGTATTCAATATTTTCAATGATGAGACATTCAGAACATTGGCAACCATATTTCGCATATAGTAATTTTGCAAAATAAATGGGACAGGTAATCCTACTTCTTCTTCTTCCGGATCATCTTGTTGCATATCTTCCTGTCTTCTGCATCTTGTTTTGTCATCCTCTCTCACCACATCCATAAACCTTCTCTTAGGCCTTCCGCTTTCCCCCTTTCCTGGAAGTTCTATCGTTAACATTATTCTCCCATTATACTCAGTATCTCTCCTCTACACGTGTCCAAACCAACACAATTTCGCCTCTCTGACTTTGTCTCTGAACCGTCCAACTTGAGCTGACCCTCTAATGTACTCATTTCTAATCCTATCCATCCTCGTCACACCCAGTGTAAATCTTAGCATCTTTAACTCTGCCACCTCCAGCTATGTCTCCTGCTTTCTGGTCGGTGCCACCATCTCCAATCCAGGGTCTTCAATTAAAGCAGCAAAATAAAAAAATTCATATTTTTGGTTAGTGTTCAACTGGTCTATTGTCCAAATCCATTTTCTTTCTTTTGTTGTTTTTTTATGCACAATATACTGTGCACAGTAACAATAGTACACTGTGCCTGGACTCCAAGTTTCAAAAACTGACAATAATTGTATACTGATTATAATTCTAGCTAAGTTTTTTTAGCTTATACATAACAAATATAGGAGAACTGATTTAATTTTCTAGTGTCTATCTTCTGGATCTAAATTCTGATCATTTGATTTATAATTTTGGTTCTAGAAATACATTATTAATAAATCTCAGTTGAACACTTCTTCCAAGTACACACCACTAGCTCCTTGAAAAAACTGGAAAAAATTGGCTTAATGTTAGAAGGAACTATGCCAAAAAAGCAGATGTGGCACAGAGTTGTTACTCATGTGTCTGGAATCTAGTAATGAAAGGGGAATGTTTTGCAGCTTGAAAAAGCCATTTGTTTCACACCCTTCTCAACACTAGAATCCCTAAAGCCTATGAAAAAACTTGTAATCCCGGGCCACCTTAAATTCCTTTGCACTTCTCCATTAGTGTCTTTTATTTTGTAAATGTGTTGATCAGCACAAGCAGCAAGCAGCTTGCTATTCCATCCCCACACCGCTGCAGTCAACTCGGGCAAAAAGTTCTTCCAGCTCAAATCTGTTTATCTCGGTGTGAGGTGTCTGGAGTTGTATAGAGTAAATAATATATCGTTATTTTGAACACATGCATTTCATGTGTGTTCCGCGTCTACAACAATCTATGTAAATGTAGGATGACAGGAAATGTGAGAAATGCAAGAAATTTTGAAATTGAACACATACCTAAAACAAACATTTTTCATGTTATAGTACTAATGACAAAATTTTGACATGAAGTGTATAATATTTGAAGACTGAAGTCCAATTATCAAATAAACACTTTCACTAAAGGTACACGTATAACCAAAACAAGTGTGCTTTTATTCAAGAATATAACCAACATCATGATTATGTCTCGCTCCTTATAAACGTTTTGCAAAGAGACATTCCCCTGATCCCTTTTGTTCACATTGTTCATCAAATACTTTTTTCACAACTTTCTCTTTCTTCCTTATATATCACTCCTTTTAGATTTGTCCTCTCTCTCTACCTACCACAAAATCACTGTTTTGGGTGCCACTAAGGTCAAAATGGTGCTGGTCTCTCACTAGAGGGTGAATAATTCTCTCCCTTTTGACCACTGGAATGTATGTGTATCAGCACACTATCCTCGAATGTCCCACTCTGTGAATCATTGGGTTATTCAGCAATTCTGTAATGTAAGTAAGTGGATGTTTACGATATATATAATGTCTTGATGTTTGGAAACTAGTAACAGTGTACTATATGTACTGACTGGGCCATTTTACATTCTATTTGTTTCTTTTCAGCTTAATCTCAAACTAGTGCCTAATACTGTGGATGTGCAAGTACAGTAGACTGTCATCTTATGTGATGATTAGATTTGTACAGTCTCACAGGGCCAGGTGTGATTCTCAGACATGAAGGAACTTACCTAAAATGTTTACAGTAAATTAAAAGGCTCTGCACACAGGGTATCTTCCTAAATAACTGCCCCCAGTTTCCTCCAGTCAGTCTACTTTAAACATTTGGGGTTGCAGTGTGCCATTTCCACTTTTGTATTAGACAAAAACATAAAATAACTATGGAAAGACAGGGAAACAGAAAAAGAAACTGAACAAAGGCTTGACAATGAGAAAAAATGGAAAGGTAAAATTGCTGTTATCCATTCAAAAGGACAGTAACTGAAGCTTAATGATACTTTGTTGTCATTTTGATTGTTGCATCAGTAAATGGCATAACAGCAGCAAATAGCACTTATAAAATCATTGTGGTGTGTATATAATAATTATTATTATTTTTATTTATATAGCACCTTTCACATGCTCAAGGCGCTTTACAGAGTCTCAGATAAAATAGCAGGGTTAATGTAACATTGGATACAAATATTTTCTGCATACAACACTAAAACAAATAAATAATGTATATATTAAGCATAAATACAATAAAAGATAATAAAGAAGAGTAAAATACTAAATTCAATACTAAAAAAAAAGCCTGAACAAATAAACATAATTTGTGATATAACACAGAAATTCTCCTGAGGATTTGGACAGAGAGCTAAACTTAAAGAATGGACAGAATGTCAGGTTAAGTTAAAAGCCTCCCTGAACAGATGCATTTTAAATTGTTTTATAAAAGAATGAATGGAGTCAGGTGATCTACTTAATGTCAGGTGGGTCATTCCAAAGTCTAGGCTCTATACAGCTAAAGGCCCTCTCACCCATAGAGTGCAGGTTAGTGTGAGGCACAATAAAGATTGCCAGAATCAGAGTACCTTAGAGGGCGAACAGGAGTATAGTGATGGAGATAGTTACTGATGTAGTCTGGTGCGAGACCATTTAAAGCTTTGTAGGTTATTAATAGAATTTCACATTCAGTCCTTTACGACACAGGGGGCCAGTGAAGGTGATGCAGCATGGGTGTTATTTATTCACTGTTGCTGGTTATTGTAAGGATTCTTGCAACAGAGTTTTGAATCAACTATAGCTATGATTTAAGATTTGAAGGGACACCTGCTAATAGGGAGTTATAATAATCAATGAGGGATGTTATAAAAGCATGGGCAAGCTTCTTTGCATTAGGAAAGGAGTGGAATGAGCGAACATGGGATATGTTACAGAGATGAAAGTAAGAAAGTTTCTTAATGTGGTTTATATGGGCAGAATAAAAAAGGGAGGAATCAAAAATGACACAGATTCCCTTAATCAGAAGATGGTTTGATCAGATCACTGTCAAGAGTGAAAGATGTCATTTTCTTAAGTTACGCTTTAGTGCCGATTTGCAGGAGTTCAGTTTTGTTGCAAATTAATTTAAAGAGTTCTGCTCCATCCAGGTTTTAATTTCTCTGAGGCAAGTTGTGAGCTGAGAAAGCCCTGATGAAGTTTCACTTTTAACATCGAAACAGAGCATCATCTGCATAAAAATGATAACCCAGTCCATAGCTGTGAATGATATGGCCAAGGGGAAGCGTATAAATACAGAAGAGCAGAGGGCCAAGGACAGAGCCCTAAGGGCCCCCTTGTGTGACCTGCACTGAGCTGAATGTAACCTTGCTAAGACTAACAAACTCTTGCCTATCAGTCAGATATAACTTAAAGTACTGGGGGACCGTGCCATAGATACTATATATATATATATATATATGGATATATATATATATATATATATATATATATATATATATATATATATATATATATATTGTGAGGGATGGCTGGGGACCTGACCCGGGATGTATCCATATTGGAAGGACTGGGAGAGAGAGTGCATAGGGCATTATCTCTTCAGAGTGGTATATGGCAACACCCCTGGGTTGCGGCACTGCCTTGGTGTCCCACAGGGCTTCATTGGAATTGGAGGTCTGTGACACAGCCCTGTTGGGTGCTACCAGGGGGTGCTGTGGGGACTTGGGAGCCCTACTTTGTGAGGCTCCAGCCTTACCTGGTAGTGTTCCCAGGCCAAGCCTTTGGGACACTGGAAGTATTTCCAGGGATCACTTAATACAGGGGTGTCAAACTCCAGTTCTGGAGCGCCGCAGTGGCTGCAGGTTTTCATTCTAACCATCTTCTTAATTAGTAACTAGTTTTTGCTGCAAATGAAATTATTTTGCCTTAGTTTTAATTAAGTCAACTCAGGCCCCTTAGTTGTTCTTTTTCCTTAATTAGCAGCCAAAAAATAATGAGACACAAAACAAGCTACCTCATGATCAGTTCACCTGTACCCATCACAAAATATCTGAAATTAAAGAAAGGTGAAGGTCTCAGTAAGGTTGATCTCTCAGGTGACCAAAACATTTTGAAGATGTTCTTAGAAAAAACAGAAAATCTACATTTTTGGAAATGTCTGCAGTGGCAGAATGAAAGAAAAAACAAGCCATGGAATTAAATAATGGGTTTAATTAACATAATGAATCCTGTTTCTCATTAAGAAACTGGTTGGAGTGAAATTGGTTGGATTTTGAAGCCCCAATTTAGCTGGTCATCTATCGGCTTGTTTCACGTCTCATTTCTGTTTGGCTATTACTTAATGAAGAAAAGAATCAATTCAGACGACTGATTCCTTAAAAACAAGGCTATTAAAATGAAGGAACAAGTAGTTAATTAGCAGTGAAAACTGGTCACTTGTTCGGAAAAGGGTTAGAATGAAAACCTGCAGCCACTTCACTACTGTGAAGATTGTGCTTTTCCACTGTACTGTGCATTGGTGGGAAACAAAGGGAAAGCGCTTCCCATATCAAAATAACCCTGTGTGTGTTGGTGGACTTCTGTCTTTTGTCTGCTTGAGGTATGGCATGTCTGGATGGTAATCTTAATTTAGTTATTCAATTAGACATGCAGTATGATGTTGGATGCTATGCATCCTCATCTATGGTTCTGCTGGAGTTCGGTTAATGTTGTTAGGCACATTTACTGTATTTGGTGTGCTAAGGACTGAAAATAACACCTCCTCTGGCTCTTCTTTAACAACTCACTAAACGGCAGTTCTTTTCACCTCCTTTTAACTGGCTGTGACCCATTTATTCAGTATTTTAACCTGCTTATTCAGGGTTTGGTCATGGTGCAGCTTGAGCCTATCCCAGCAAGCTTCAGATACAAACCAAAAACAACCATTAGACAAGGTGTCAGTTGCATCATTTAGTTTGAATGCATATTTTAGAATTAATCTTTTCTTGCACATAGTTGTCATTTATTTCAACTTCACATTGACTGCGATAGTAATGTTATCATTGAAAGAGACAGACACCACATCCAGCTACCAACCATTCACTTTTACCATTAGCCCAGTAATGTCTTTAAATGCCAAAGATAATCTGATTTTACTGAAAATCCTTTTACAAATTATATTTATTTTTAACACATGTAAAGTGTTAAACACATGACACACAGAGGTCCTTCAGGAGACCTTTCAGCCATAAAGATTTAGCTGTTGTGATCAAAGGCTTGCTGGCTGTTGCAACAGGTGAACAACAGCACTGTTATTCTTTGCTGTGTAAATCACCACCCCTGTTCTGAACTCCATCTTCATGAAGCATTGAAATGGTTTAGAAATTTCAAACTGAGTGAACTGTCTAATTGTTCCCACCGTCTTTTAAGCCAAATTCACTCATGGTTGTCTCTATGTGTATGTTTATATGTCTGGCTCTGACAGACTAGATTCCAAAGCCTAATGTATAATGGAAATTTGTTTATAGTGAGACGTCCTTAGAAAACTTTTTATGTTACTCCAGAATAACAGCAAATATAGTTTTAACTTATATCCATTAATAAATACATCATTCACTTCAAATATAAATATGCCTCAGTAGCTTCAAACATAACATCCCATGTACAACACAGTAATTTTGTGTGGTACACAGGCTCGGTACAGAAGGACAGGATGAGAGACTCCTCTTGCATATTAGGACATTACCGTGCACGGTGTGGGCTGCGTTAGTTTTCGTATTCTTTTACTTCTATTTTTACTTATATATTCAATAAACATAAATTTGAACCTGTGTAAGATGAATTTGCTTAAGTTGAGGTTCTGCTATACTGCCTTTTGCTCCATCCACTATCCCTATCACTTAGATTAGAATAGGGAGGTGTTTTATTTATATTCAATTTAATTGCAAATGCCTTTTTCTTAATGTTTTCATTTATACTTTTAATAAAAATTTGATTATAAAAAATAATAAAACTTTCCAGGTCAACAGTAAAAATAGCATTAAAGTAGTGTAGCTCTAGATACATAGATACTGTGAGACATGTATGCTTTTGCTTTCTAAGAGTGGTTTAGTTACAAGAAAAACAAATTGTCTTGCAAACATGATTCAGAAAGATAACAGTAATACAAGTCGTTATAAGTGCATGTTTCTCTAATGCAAAAAGTCAGTGGTTAAAGTGGGGAAAAAACAGCTGGCAGCACCATAGGTTGTTTTGGCTTATTCAGCAAGTTACATCTATGGTTCAAGGTTATGCATTTGGAAAACAGAAGACATTCATTTTGTTCCTCATGCATATATGAGCTGAATAATAGTAGGATTTTTGTTAGAAGACAATTTGGAAGATATATAAACAAGTTAACAAGTGTGGCATTTTAGCAATGAGCGATTGTGAAAAGTGTCAATACTAAATACCGGTGAGTCCCAGCTGACTTCAGACACTACAGGTATACACACAAAAACTCCCAGTACTCCAAACAGCAAAACATAGAAGTCCTAATACAGAGTACTGGTACATACCGATCCACTTCAACCACTGCAAACAGTCTTTCCCCAGCTGGGCTTCTTCTGTCTTTCAATTCTTCCCCTGCCTCTCTCTAGGGGAAATGCTTTGAAATATATTTTGATCTGAGAAGTCAGAAACTGGGGACGAATTTTATTGAAAATTAGTGACATTTTCTATTCTGTATTGTTGTTGAATGATTCTAAATCTGTTTTCCTACTCCCGTTTCTATAACTTTAGTATTAAAGTATGGTTGGAAAAGAACTGGTTTTTTAATTTCATTTATGTAACTCAGAGTCCAGAAAACAACAATAGACAGGACTTTATTTGTCCCCAAGGAGAAATTAAGATTTTATGGACGCTCAAGAAAGACAGAACTATCATAACAAACAAGAACAACAATCCTCAATTAACACACACACAGATATTTTCATGAACATAATCTTGATCATAAAGTAAGACTGACACCCACATCCACACTGGCAATCAGCATTTTGAAATGTGTCTTTCTCTACTGAATCTGTAATACATTGATAGCAAGATGTACTACCTGTAAGAATTTTAAGCAGCCATTCACTCTTTAAACACCTTCACATTGGTCACTGTGGTACAAAGGTTACTGCAGAATTTTTAAAACACTGTTCACTGTATTCTGCTGCAGCAAATTTCAGAAAAAGTTTATACAAATTGTATATGTTCCCTTTATACTAAGCTTAAACCTGCATCTTCTTATATAATATGCTCCTGTGGCTGTCCATTTGTCTGTCCAGGATTTTAAATCACCTGTAGCTTGCAAACAATTGACCTGAAATTTGGTACACATATACCATGTGATGGCTACTATCCGCTTTCGGGGTGATGATTGATCTCCAAGGTTATTCCTCTTTATATTTTTATTTTATTTTATTTTATTGTAGAATCAACTCTTGGCTGCGGCCATACGGCACATGCATACAGGCGCCGTTCTCATCCCTACCACCTTTGCCATCACTTCCCCTACCTCTTCATATCTTAAATCATTCTTGAGGCAGATTGAAGGCTTAAGCGCCAGCTTAAGTGAAAAATTAAGGAAAACGTACAAAGTAATTGCAAAACAAACAATGACTTAATCAGTTTTAATGTGAAACGATGCCGACGGGAGAAGAGAAGATGCAGGCTCCTAGGATGGAGAAAAGAAGAGCTGCTCATGAAGCAACCAGCACATCAACCTCTGAGTAAATGAATGCTAAACATACAGAGAAAGAGGATGAAAACTATGAATGCTCAAGTCAAGTGTATTCACTGCATGGTATTGTGCAGTATGACATTACTGGTTATAATGATATTACATTTTGGCACAAAAGAACTGGACTTCCACAATTCAATCAGCATTTGTTTACCTGTTTTTTTGTAAAATTGAAATAAATGCCTGCACATTACTTTGTTTAAAAAATACAGATCATGTATTTGTGGTACACAAAAATATGTTTCCAAAGTGAGTGATTTCACTAAAAACAACTCACAGTATCCTAATTTCCCTCCTATATTTTGTTATGATATTTTATTTTGTGGTACTAGCACTGATAAAAGATGTTTTTCAAGGATATAGCAGTGTTTATAATAATACAGTACATCTTTAGATAACTTGAGACTTGCTGGGAACTCATTCTTACAGTTACGTTTTCTAACCATGAGTGGAAATTAACCTTAGAAAGAATAATCACATACATCACTCTCAATTTAGACTCAAAAATAAAACCAGGATTGAGCTCTACTTTTCAGAGATACTGTTTGTTTTTATATAAAAGTAACTGCATTGCTGGAGATTTTATTTACTTGCCAGTTTGAATTCCCACTCTGCCAAACCTTAAATCTGCCAGTTCATATGACCAAAATGAAATACTTGCACAGGTTTACAAGGTTGCAGCAGGCGTGGGCTGACAGAGAAAATGTCCAACAGGCAGATTCAGGACTTGCTAGAAGGATTATGTATCTCTGCTGATTTGGGAATGCCTGGGAGCTCCCCATGAGGAGCAGTGGGCTGTTGTTGGGGATAGGATAGCCTGGTCAGTTCAGTTCAGAATGTTGAAGTAAATTAATGATTACATTTACATTAAAAGGGACAATTAAAAATGTTTGTAGCTCTCAAGTTGCTCTCTATGTAGTAATCAATGATAAGATGTATATTATATGAGCAAACGTCAGATAGACAATGTCTGAGCCAGGGCTTCAACCCCGGAGTTTGGTGCTGGATGGCCTCAGTGTTAATCACTGCTCCTTCGTTCTTCCTGTCCTATAAAATATGATTAATAATAACACAGGTAGGCCTTCATTTCACAAGCTTGATTCCAATTGATTGCACGTCTCTCTCTTGCACAAGTGCAATTTCAGAAAGTAGCTCATTTTAAGAATATATTGTAGCTGTATTTCTTCAATGTTTCTTCAAAACTCTGCTGCTAGTGTTTCTAATCAACAGCTTCTTCACAAGTGCAATGATCATCCAACAACTGTGTGAGTCTAACTTCTTTACTAATTTAGCCAATGACAGAAATGAGTTTTCACAGCGTCTTTATAAATTCTACCACAATTTCTTAAATTTTGGCTTTCGAGTATTTTACTTTTAATTCTGATCAGCAAGTCCACATGCATAAATAAACAAGCAAAGCATGACACCTTAATTCGTACAGTTCTTTCTGTGTGTTTTCTTTCTGCAGCTAGCAGATTTTTACTGGCAGTTTTGTCATTTACAATGTAGCTGCATTTTTTCAATGTTTCCAAAATTCTGCAGTTACTGGAGAGGTTTGATCAGAGAGTATGATGTGTACACAATAATTTCCAGAGTCCAATTATCTTTGTTTTTAAGGTTTATTAAAATTAGCAAAAACAGTTCACACAAAAATGATGAGATAAATTGGTCATGCCCACAAATAATTATTTTTTGTTTATTATGTTTAAGTTTCAGGCTTACATGTCTTAGTTACATTTCTTTAAGTTGTTAAGTTAAGTTAAGTTTCTTTATGTATGTTTCTATTAATGTGAACATACTGAAGCACAGCACATGATTAAATGACTGTATGTCTCTATATCTTTCCAATTGTAGGCAAAAAATCTGTGTTTCTGTTTGAGTTTATTATACAGAAGCATCACAGTTACAGCAGTGTTAGGAATGTTCCATTAACATGTTAGCTTAAAGGCAAGAAAACAAAGCCTTCCATTATCTATGTAACTATGTAAGAAGTAACATTTTATTCTAGTTCAGCAAATACTTATGTGAATTTAACATTAACTTTAACTTACTAGGACTGACTTAATAAATGCCACTGATTCTTCTCTACGTCATGTCCTCATAAGAACACCAATGACTGTGTTGGTAAAGACTTTTAAGCAATTGTTCATTAAGAGAAGTTCCTTGATAAATGCCTGTACAATCAAAAAACACTCTAATATTCTTCTTTGGATGATACACGCCACAATGTGGAATGTACCACACCCTGTTTTCAATCCACTTCTAGTTTTCCTTGGGTACCTTAACAATATAACCCTTGTCTATTATGTCTCTTATGATAACCTTATAATCTCTCATCGAAACTTGGATTTTTACTGAGTTTTCTTTTGAGGCCAATAGCATGGTGGTCTGCAGTACACTGATTGTTTGGCATTTTTGAAAGGCAAATGTATGCAAAAATGGCCACCTACCTGTTTTGACTCTAAAAGTATGTGCCTAAACTTGAAGTCTTCATGTAATATTTGCTCCTTCTCTTTACAGCTACACTCTTGAAAACTTGTATTAAATTACTGATGTAACATCTCTTCTATTTTTGTTACTGAAAAGCATTTAACTGTATGTATGTTTGTTCTGAGGTCATCTCACTTTCTGTCAGTGGCAATCTTAATAGCATAAAGGCTCTCATTATTTACTGGGTATGTCAAAAACGGCCCCACAGCTTTAGGAATGCTGGCACCAATTAATAGACCAACCTCTACATCTACAAATGCTAGACGTTCTTCCTCAAGATATGTGCACTTCACAGTATCCTCGTGCTGTGGGATATTTCTCTAGTTATTTGCATACAGTTCTGCACATACACCTTTGGAAAGTTAGTGTAGGTGTTATCATCACGACCACTGACGTGGAAATTTGATAACATGAACATTTGGTCACCTTTTTTGAATCAGGATGATCTTTATGCACTTTATTGTGGAGATTCTTCCCATGTACAGTAGGTTTAACTGACATTAAAAGATTTTCAGGGCTAATTGTTACTATATTAGCAAATATGTTTCTATGAATGTTACCATATAGAGGATAAAACAAGATATCCATTACCCATCTAACTATGTAAAAGTAACATTCTATTCAATTTAAACAAATATATGAATTTAACAGTAACTTTAACTTAATACAATTACCTCTTACAACATGCATTTCGCCAGGTAACAGGAGTAATTTGAGATTTTTGTCATGGGCTCCTTGATATTGTTTATTGTTATTTAAACTAGATCTCTACTGAAACATATTGTTTCAAGAATTTTGTGATCTATGTTCTCCATGGAAATATGAGATTAATTATTTTTCTTTATCATTGCTACCAACAACTTGGCGAAATAAAGAAAAGTTATATATATATATATATATATATATATATATATATATATATATATATACACACACATATATATATATATATATGATTTTTGTATAGAGTATTTCTTTATCCTGTAAGTTTTTGCTTTGTAGGAAGAAAATCATAATACAGCAGACAAAGAAGAAGCTGCACAGCCACACTGACTACTGTCCAGTGATGCTTACCATTAAGTATTAGTTTGGTAAAAACTGTGCATATAAGGTAACAATAAAACACTTTAGCAGTAAAGTATTTTGTACTGTATAAAATAGCAGTTTGTTCTGGAAGTGTCCATAAATAGTACATTCCAAAAATGTTTTTAAGACTACAGTCCTGAAATACGTGTTTTTTGTTTTGTTTTTTTTTTTTTCCAAGGGGGTCTATTTTTTACCAGCCATTCCAAATGTCACTATTATGATTCAAGACCAGATTAACAAAAGGAAACAAGAAAAAACTTCAGATTTATTATCAATCTTCCCAAGACCATTAAAATCTGATGTGCAATATCAACTGTGCAAAAAAAAAAAAGAAAAAAAGAGGACTCGAGGCCAGGGCCAATTCAATTTCAATTTCCAACTCCACTGTCATCCTCCCACCTCAAAATAAATTAGAGGCGATAGCTTCTTTTTTGCTTTGCCTTTCTCTTCAAAACAAAATAAACAAAAACAGAAGAAAAGTATTGTCAAATAACATTACAAATAATAATAGGTTTTGCTAGCAAGATGCATTTTTTAACTAAAATGTAACCTGGAAAACAATGAAGTTAACAGATATATGCTCGCTTTGGCCCTATCTCCAAGATTAATCACTAGACTGGGCAAAACATGTAATACTTCAGATGTAGCACTTTCATTCATTATAGTAAGTGTTCTAAAAGTCACGAAGCAGTAATTATTTATTTTTAATAGATTTTCCATAGTAAATTAGTGTGCTTTGGCAAACTGCAAAAGTAAAATAAGTCAATAAAAAGGCACACATTTATATAAACCACTTTTTTTTTTATTGTAACATTTATATGAAAACAAGACATACATAATACACTAAAATCACATAATATATTAGACAATTTAACTAAATAATCTAATTCAGACTCTTATATATAAATAATTTTGTCACATTTAAAGTCCATCTAGATATTTTGTATATATTTAGTTCATTTTCTGCTTTCTGACAACCATTTATAAAATTCTCAGACCGATGTTGGGCAGTACAACTAGCAGAACCATAAGTATCAAAGTTATGTCAAGCATTCTAAATCAGAAAAACATTACAAAAATATTAATTTCCAGCAAATGCAAAAAGCAGTCAAACTATATTTTATAAGATTAAGAATATGCTTCTGAAAAAAAGGTTTGTCAAGATTCTTCTCACCACTTTGATGTAAGACTGGATTGAAACTGCCATTTAAACCAAAGATGGTGTATTAGATTCAGCCAGGATCATTGATTGCTTTAATTAGAAGATTTGAACTGAGTGCTATCTGGATAAAATAAACACAATAAAAATGTCTACTTGGAAATTTTGCGGACTACAATAAGTAGAAAATGTTATTCACGTATATTCATTCAGAATTATCTTTTTCACCACTAAGTGTCTTATATTGTATAATTTTATTTTAGTTTTTTTCTATAGAGAAATACATATGCCAGTTCTCTTTGTGGTGCATGGTAGTAAGAAAAACCCTGTGGTTTATAACTTGTTAACAAAACGAATCAATTGGTAGGCAGGCTGAAGTAATTATGACAAATAAAGTAAACACAAAAGCATTTATAAAAGAGTCCTACACTGTAATAGAGAAAAAAAAAATCAGAATTAAAAAAAAACAAGTTTCTATTTTGAGATAGGTGAAACTTAAGCAAAAGAAACTCACCGCCATGCCTGTTTCCCTTGTAAATATTTTATTGTAGAAAACTTTCTGTAGAAAAACATTTTGCAAATACTATAAATGTTATAGAAAGTGTGATTTCCTTCAAGTGCAATATTATTTTCTGATAATGTAATGGATACAGTGCATCCGGAAAGCATTCACAGCGCATCACTTTTTCCACATTTTGTTATGTTACAGCCTTATTACAAAATGGATTAAATTCATTTTTTTTCCTCAGAATTCCATACACAACACCCCATAATGACAACATGAAAAAAGTTTACTTGAGGTTTTTGCAAATTTATTAAAAATAAAAAAACTGAGAAATCACACGTACATAAGTATTCACAGCCTTTGCTCAATACTTTGTCGATGCACCTTTGGCAGCAATTACAGCCCCAAATCTTTTTGAATATGATGCCACAAGCTTGGCACACCTATCCTTGGCCAATTTCGCCCATTCCTCTTTTCAGCACTACTCAAGCTCCATCAGGTTGGATGGGAAGCGTCGGTGCACAGCCATTTTAAGATCTCTCCAGAGATGTTCAATTGGATTCAAGTCTGGGCTCTGGCTGGGCCACTCAAGGACATTCACAGAGTTGTCCTAAAGCCACTCCTTTGATATCTTGGCTGTGTGCTTAGGGTCGTTGTCCTGCTGAAAGATGAACCGTCGCCCCAGTCTGAGGTCAAGAGCGCTCTGGAGCAGGTTTTCATCAAGGATGTCTCTGTACATTGCTGCAGTCATCTTTCCCTTTAAACTGACTAGTCTCCCAGTCCCTGCCGCTGAAAAACATCCCCACAGCATGATGCTGCCACCACCATGCTTCACTGTAGGGATGGTATTGGCCTGGTGATGAGTGGTGCCTAGTTTCCTCCAAACGTGACGTCTGGCATTCACACCAAAGAGTTCAATCTTTGTCTCATCAGACAAAAGAATTTTCTTTCTCATGGTCTGAGAGTCCTTCAGGTGCCTTGTGGCAAACTCCAGGCGGACTTCCATGTGCCTTTTACTAAGGAGTGGCTTCCGTCTGGCCACTCTATCATACTGGCCTGATGGATGGATTGCTGCAGAGATGGTTGTCCTTCTGGAAGGTTCTCCTCTCTCCACAGTTGACCTCTGGAGCTCTGACAGAGTGACCATTTGGTTCTTGGTCACCCTCCCTGACTAAGGCCCTTCTTCCCCCGATCGCTCAGTTTAGATGGCCAGCCAGCTCTAGGAAGAGTTCTGGTGGTTTCGAACTTCTTCCACGTACAGATGATAGAGGCCACTGTGCTCATTGGGACCTTCAAAGCAGCACACATTTTTCTGTAACCTTCCCCAGATTTGTGCCTCGAGACAATCCTGTCTCGGAGGTCTACAGACAATTCCTTTGACTTCATACTTGGTTTATGCTCTGACATGAACTGTCAACTGTAGGACCTTATATACACAGGTGTGTGCCTTTCCAAATCATGTCCAATTAACTGAAAATACCACAGGTGGACTCCAATTAAGCTGTAGAAACATCTCAAGGATGATCAGGGAAACAGGATGCACCTGAGCTCAATTTTGAGCTTCATGGCAAAGGCTGTGAATACTTATGTACATGTGCTTTCTCAATTTTTTTTATTTTTAATAAATTTGCAAAAACCTCAAGTAAACTTTTTTTCACGTTGTCATTATGGGGTGTTGTGTGTAGAATTCTGAGGAAAAAAAATGAATTTAATCCATTTTGTAATAAGGCTGTAACATAACAAAATGTGGAAAAAGTGATGTGCTGTGAATACTTTCCGGATGCACTGTATTTTAAATAAGCTAAATAAGGTAATTCATAATTCACTGTTTTCAAGTGCAGACCTCAGTGGTGCTAGAGCCGACTCTGTGCGAGTGCCTGCATATCAAGAAGCCTATCAAGGAGCACATTCACTCCCATACATCAAGTAGGCCAATACATAAGCAGATTTAATCCAGCACCATATTTTTGTGGAGCAGGAGTAAAATTGGAGTACCTATAGAAAAGAAAACCTGCGTGGACAGTGGGAGAATATGTTAACCCTTAAACTGCCACATACTGTACTTGGGGTGTTAATGCACCCCGTACGCCAAATACTTTTTTGCTGTACTTTTTAAGGAAACGTCACAACTCACCAAAAAAAAGTGAAATTTTAATGGAACACATTTTTTTTCATGCAAAGAGCATAACATTTACTGCAACACTGATCATTTTACACACTGCCAATTAACTGTAAAAATTATTTAAAAAACTACTGCAACAATCTATTATTACATGTACAAGGTGCAACTGACACCATTGCTGAAATTCAGTAAATCACTGAGCCAACTGAGCTTGAACTGGCTGCACACAAGCACACAGAGGCCAACGCTGACAAATTGCTTTGGGAACTGACTATAGCCGGTTCCAGTGGTTTAAGGGTTAACTACACAATTACCAAACTGCGATTTAGGGTGTTTTTTTTTTTTTTTTACATAACTGCATCATGTACCTTAAACATATGACTCTTTTAATACTATTTCTGATGCAAAAAATACAATCATGGTTATTAAGTTAATAATACTTAATGTTTTTCCTTTCACAATTAACCTCTGAAATGTTTAATGCATTGTAATCTTTTCAACGATTTAAATATTCAATGGGCAAATTTTAGTACATTGAGGGAACAAACTATATGGTATATTGTTATGCACATCCTCTTACTTCAGGCAATTCTCCCAATATAACAAAACATAATATTGTTCCACTGGCCTACTCCTGTTTAAGTTATTTGCGTGAAGCCTATCCTGGCAGCACAGGATATAAGGTTGGAAGTAACCTGGATGCAGATGACACTCAAGTTGGACTGTCCACAGATAGGAACTGTTAGTTTAGTTGTATGTGGCAACTGATTGCTAACCACTTGCATTAAAAAGATAGAAAGATTTTTTCACAGTTGTGTGGATGTTTGGAGGCTCACAAGCCTGGTGTTATTTACTAAGTAAGAGTAAAACCAGAAGAACACAAATAAAAGGTTTATTGCAAGTTACAAGGAAAGGCCATGATATGCCCAAAAGGGCATAGGAGACATGCTAAAATAAAAGAAAAGCTGCAAGGCTTAAAGTAATTACTGTGCATATAAGTGTTAGGAAAGCCTAAAAAGGTGTTTAAAAGACCTAAACAGAAAACAGGGATAAAAAATGATGTTGTAAGAAACTTATCACAGGCTTAGTAGATTCAACAACTCTTCATGAACTTGCAAAAAAATGTGAGGTGCAAAAACAACACACATAAAAAATTAAAAATAATATGAAGTACCTTTTTTAAACTTTATTAAATGTGATGGTTCAGAAAATATAACTTGTGATTAGTGTTGATCAGTGAAATTTATCAAAACATTTTTGCAGAGAATTTAATGTGTTTGCTGGTGACTTTATTTGCCAAATATTTTTCTGAAAATCTGCTGTGGCCGGTTTAAATTAACTTTTTTTCAACCAGGTTGATGCTTTGCTAGGCCAGGGTAACATCACAGAGCTGTAATAGCCATTGTCAGATAACACAGCATATATTATACAGCTTGTGAATACATTTAAACACAAAACACGCATGCAGAAAGAAGCTTCAATTTGTCAGTGTGTTGGTGTCTTAAATATATCTTTTTTGTAAGTGACCTTGGTGTAATACTGAGCCTATCTCTTTAATAGTATTACCCAGAATGCTGTGCAATTGGTGCACAATAAAAGTAGTGAAGAATCCACACACATGCTGTGCTTTTTGTAGTAGCAGTAGTGTACAAGCAAAAGGTGTCAGCGAAAAAAAACAACAGCCTGTACTTTTCGGTTTGAGAGGTGAGTACCTGCTATTGAATATATGAGGGCAAGCTTAAGTGAAACTAGTTTGGTTCCTTCTGCCCCATTGACTTCAATGTATTTCACTGAGTTTGTTGAAGTTCTTAAACATTTCAGCAATTTCTCTGAATTCAACATGAAGCAAATTCAGCAATGTTAGCTGATCAGCTTTTGTGACTAAAAATCCATATACTACTATAAATTCTACTATTTTCTATTTTTTAAATGTAGTTAAAAAAATATAGTAGGCAACATGTCAGGATTTTCTTGATGACTAGGAAATTTTTTTCTATTTCCAATGTGTTTCATGTATTAATTATTTGGGAAACTTGCTTGGGTTTAGGTTGTACTTCCCTGTTCTTAGTTCTGATAATGCCTTTGTGACATGGTGAGCCTGATTGCAATGGCTGTGGTGTGGTGTGCCGGTGTGAAATGTCAGCATTTAGTTTAAAAGGCATGTGATAGGAGAGCATTCTTAGTAACAGTGCTTTGTTTAGGGGAAAGCAGGAGGAAATGTTTCTGCCTGGAATCTTCTTATATTCTACCGTGCCTGTGTGATTATGCGGGTTCTGCTCCATGCTCCCTTCTTGTTTTTGGGAGCCCTTGAACTCGATACCGTCGGTAATGTCACCGATGAGCTTGGCAGTGAGGCATAACAATGAAACAAGGGGATGGTGCAAAAAGTGCAAACTGCTTTTATTAAAACCAACAACAAAAACAAAGTGTCCAAATAAATGAAGTGCAGTGCTTTTCAAAATCTTCCTTAAATAAGTAATCCATTAAAACAGAAGTGAATTGGAGGTTAAAAAAAAAACAATAAATGAATCCTTTAAAACGAGGTTAAAAAAATGGCTGGAAGCAGTCCTTTAAAAACACAAAGCCCGTTGTTTTCTTTTACCTGGCGGCTCCCCTGCTTCTCCCATCAGGCTTCTCAATAGGGGAGTCGCCCTTCCTGCAGCTGACCTTCTCTCCGCTCAACTGGTCTGGAGGCTTTCCGATCCCTGGCTTCGGTTGCGCTCCCTCCAGACTGAGACTTGGCTTTTCCCCAACGTCCAGGACACTCACATTGGGGAATCCATCACCCAAACCTCCCTCCTCCCGCTGTCTACCACGGCGAACCATCCTTCTGCTGGTCACTCCTGCAACCTCCGTTTCTTTTACTTTTTTTTCACCTCCCCCTCAGTTAGCCGACTCGCTCTTCTATATATTATGGAGACGTGGATCAGCTGTGGCAATTAGCAGCTCCCGGGAATAATTACAGATACGGACGACTCCTCACCTGTGCACTCAAGTGAGAATCGCCAACACATCAACAAATCACCCCGGGAACCGATCCGCCACACTTACCATGCCCCCTCTCTAAGCCGCAAGTGCGTCAATTTTTTATTTTAAAACTGGCCCTTTTGATATGAGCTGTGGGCCTACTGTACCACAGGCTGTCTGTTTGTCTGTCCAGGATTTTAAATCACCTGTAGCTCGCAAACTGTTTGAACTATTGACCTGAACTTTGGTACACAAATACTACGTGACATCTACTATGTGCTAACGGGGTGATGATTGACCTCCAAGGTTATTCCTCTTTATATTTTTATTTTATTTTATTGTAGAATCAATAGCCATCTATTTTCCAACCCGCTGAATCCGAACACAGGGTCACGGGGGTCTGCTGGAACCAATCCAAGGTTATTCCTCTTTTTATTTTTATTTTATTTTATTGTAGAATCAACTCTCAGCAGCAGCCAGCAATGCGGCCGTGCGGCATATGCATACAACCACCGTTCTCATTTCCTACCACCTTTGCCATCACTACCTACCTCTTCATATCTTAAATCATTCTTGAGGCAGAATAAAGACTTAAGTGCCAGCTTAAGTGAAAAATTAAGGAAAACATTCTAAGTAATTGTAACACAAACACTGACTTAATCAGTTTTAACGTGAAAAGATGCCAATGAAAGAAGAGAAGAAGTGGGCCGCTAGTGTGGAGAAAAGAAGAGCTGCTCAGGAAGCAGCAAGCACATCAGTCTCTAAGCAAACGAATGCTCAGTTCAAGTGTATTCACTGCACATTATCGTGCAGTGTGCCGTTACTGGTAATTAATATTAGGAAAAAGTATTCATTGCATTTGGATTGGAAGGCTTCAAGAAGGCTAACACTGTGTACAGGCTGGTAGGTGAACTGGATCAAGTGAGTTTAATCATGGATGGATACATGCATGGATGGATTGGAAACCGTTTTTTAAAAATAGAAAATAGGAAAACCCTTCATATTGTTAGGATTATATGTTTGTTTTTATTGTTATGTTAATTTTTGCAATTCTTCCCTGATCAATGATTTGTTGTATTTATATTTATTGAATGTTTGTAGTTTTACTCCAGTCCTTTTTCCCCTAATGTACAATTGGGGCCTTATATATTTAAAAAAACTATATATTTAACATGATTGTCTCTACTTTTGGCTGAAGCTTTAGCTTACCCTGCTTTTGTTGTCTGACTCCCATTTTATGCTTCCCCTATTCCTTGCTTTTCTGCTTTTTTGGACTGTTAAGCAATTTTGTTTGGATCATTTTAATTTAACTCGTCGTTCATGGTTTTCTCTCCCAGTTAATGGACCTATTTTTAATTATTGTTTTTACCTTAGTTTTTGAGTATTTAACTTTTGTGTTTTGAATTATGTTTATTTCATCATTCTTTATAGGAGGTTGTGATTATTTTTGCTTCCAGGTTCCCTGCAGATACCAAAATTAGTGGATGCTCAAAACCTATATATAAATGCTTAGTAGATGCATATAACCTACGCATGTCCACCCGTATACTTTAAATGTTCTCTAGATTACTTGCATAAAACAATATAAATGCTATGTAAATAGCTGCTACACCTTATTGTTTAGCAAATAATGACAAAAAAGTCTGTATTTGTTCAGTACAGACACAACCATCGAAGCCTAAAGTACACATAAGCAACAACGTAACATTTTCTTTCTTTCAAAGCTTACTGATTGCTTTTTTTAATGACCTAAAAGAAAAATACATAGAATAAAACACAGAATATTTAAAACACAAATACATATAGAAAACATAGTTATAAATTCATTCTTTCCATCACACACTGCACACAAATGAAGAACCTAATGAATGAGACATGAGGTGAGCCAACGCTCAAACAAGCGCTGCAGAGAGACTGGGGATCTGTGAGATGGTGGAAGGCTCCAGCATGGTATGCCTACACATCACTTTTGTCGCATTGACTCAGCAGAGTCCTCCAAGTGAAGTACATTCAAGGTATACATACATAGAAAAAAATTGCTTGCCATTGATTTAATGTTAATATTGGTCTAAACTTGTTTTGTTGTACCTTTTCTTCTTCTTACAAACAAATCAGTATTCATAAGTTAAAGGTTACAATGGTTGAAAATACTGTAATAAATATTTGATCAAGCCATTTAATAAACAGCATGTTACTTAATTTGTTACCAGTCAATCAGTTGATGTCCGTCAGGCTTAATGGTGCTACCACTTTGAACCAAAAGCTTTTTTTACCAGTCTGTATCGTGGTGAAGTATGTTTCACTTACTTAGCTATAGCCTGATGGATAAAGATATTAAAGGTAAAGGTAGAAAGAGACACTGTGGCTCTATCCATGAAAATATTGAGAGGCAGAGGTGTAATTGTCAGACTGATTAGTGAATATAGCATGCATTAACTTATAATAGGTTTTCATTAAATACAGGCAGAAGGTTTCTGCAAAATACAGTATGCTTCCACATACTGTAAATAATGGTCATGGCTTAATGGTTTATCTTGTCATTAATGAAACTCTAACTGGGAAACTATGAACCAACAGAGAGTCATGAATATTTGCCAGCTATTATCTTGGGTTATATGTTGCTGGAAAGAATATGTGTACTCTAAGCAAAGTAAAACAATGGTGGCATGGACTACAAAAAGAGGTCAATGACACAGTCATCTTGCTCAAAAAACTTAAATCATTCAGATCATCAGTAAATGTTGACAGCATGCTTAAACTTGACAAGTAAGTTGTCATTTATTACTTCAGAGTAGGCCTCAAGACCTTGAACTTCAGTACTTACAATCTAAAAATATTCTCAAGTATACATTACATAAACATGCTTCAGAAATAAAAAACAAGGTCTGTCCATCTGATCATCTGCTTTCCCATAGGCTACTGCATTGTCCTTGGCCTCCATTCTTTGCATCTCTGCTCCTTGAACTCCTTCTACACCTGATCTGGAACATGATGACGTGGCGTTAGAAAACAGACCTTCAATAAGAATTCATCTCTCTTTGGTCCACAAGCTGAAATCTTAGCAATCACCTTATAAAGCCAAAGAGCAATAGAAACATTACATTTTTGCTGTGCTCCTGCTATCTGTTTTCACCACTCCTGGGATTTTTATCAGGAAAGTGGAGGTAGTGAGTTTAGAAATTGAATGCATAGATCATTTTCAGAAGAATCCCATTAGTCACGTACATCTTCAAATCAGGAATTTTGAATGTAAAACAATAAGATTGCCTTTTCCTTTGAAATAAAAAATGAAATACAATTAATAGTCTATTTTTGTTTTCATTGTAGCAGTAATATTGGGTAAATTGCATTGCCTTTTTCAGATAAAGTGTAGTGAGGTATGGATACAAAGTGTGTGGCTGTGTTTCTTTCACATAAGCTAGAGTTAGAGTCTGCCTGTAAATTAACACTCCCACTTTCACTCACAGATTCCAAAAGATTCAGTGGCACACATATCAAAATAACACACCAAAGAGTTGTTAAAAACTTATTTCATAATGATTGGTATTTATTTTTAGTAAATAACCCAATAATCTATATGTTATGTGTCGGTTTACTGAATACAAGTGTGGTATAGCGGGTCCACAGCTGACGTTCTAAGGCCAGTTTTAAAATAAATAATCACCGCACTCGCGGCTTGGTGAGGGGGCGTGGTGGTTGTGTGGCTGAAGCGGTTCTCAGGGCGATTTGCGATGTGGGCGTTTCTCACCTAAGTGCACAGGTGAGAAACTGTCCACATCCATGATTGTTCCTGGGGCTGCTAATTTGCCACAGCTGCCATGCCTCTTGATAAATAGAAACGCGAGTCGGCTAAAAGGAGGAATTTGTTTATTGGATATCACATCATTCTGGTGGTTTCTGGACAACATTACACCTTTTCCAACATTGACATCGGACGTTTTGTCATTTTATATACAGTAATCCCTCCTCCATCGCGGGGGTTGCGTTCCAGAGCCACCCGCGAAATAGGAAAATCCGCGAAGTAGAAACCATATGTTTATATGGTTATTTTTATATTGTCATGCTTGGGTCACAGATTTGCGCAGAAACACAGGAGGTTGTAGAGAGACAGGAACGTTATTCAAACACTGCAAACAAACATTTGTCTCTTTTTCAAAAGTTTAAACTGTGCTCCATGACAAGACAGAGATGACAGTTCTGTCTCACAATTAAAAGAATGCAAACATATCTTCCTTTTCAAAGGAGTGCAAAGCAAGCAGTCAAAAAAAAAATCAATAGGGCTTTTTGGCTTTTAAGTATGCGAAGCCCCGCCGGTACAAAGCTGTTGAAGGCGGCAGCTCACACCCCCTCTGTCAGGAGCAGGAAGAGACAGAGAGAGAGCCAGATAAAAAAAATCAATACGTGCCCTTTGAGCTTTTAAGTATGCGAAGCTCCGTGCAGCATGTCCTTCAGGAAGCAGCTGCACACAGCCCCCCTGCTCACACCCCCCTACGTCAGCGCAAGAGAGAGAGAGAGAGAGAGGAAGAGAGAAAGTAAGCTGGATAGCTTCTCAGCCATCTGCCAATAGCGTCCCTTGTATGAAATCAACTGGGCAAACCAACTGAGGAAGCATGTACCAGAAATTAAAAGACCCATTGTCCGCAGAAACCCGCGAAGCAGCGAAAAATCCGCGATATATATTTAAATATGCTTACATATAAAATCCGCGATGGAGTGAAGCCACGAAAGGCGAAGCGCGATATAGCGAGGGATCACTGTATACTATATACAGGATTTGACCATTGAAATGTTCCTGTTATCGACATTCTGCTTTCTGATGTAGACGCTGGGGAGGAACTTAACAAAGAAGTACTTTAAACCCATTTGTTAAATGTCGAATAACAAATGGCTACATGAAGTACTCACAGAACTCATTTACTCTTTTCATACATTGTTTGTTATCTCATTTTTTATTCACAAAGGTTGATTGTTTTTGGAAAATGCAATCCTGTTCGATCCAGTTACTGGTAGAGGAGCCGACATCCAGGATACATGAAAGTTTGACCCAAATATAGGAAGACAAAGAATGCTCTTTTATGAAACTTTCAATATTTTATTGTGAAAACCCTCAAAAATACTAAAGACTTATTGTGAAATTGGATTATATTATAATTTATTTGCCCCCAAGAGAAAATTAAAGGAAAAAGTCCCAATTAGGGTGAAACACTTGTCACATACTCTTTGTGTTATTTGATAGGCATGGTATGGCATGTCTGTGATTTGCTTCTCACAACTGAGAGGTTGTAGCAGATGTCTGCCGACCAAAGACAAGCATTACCTGGTAGGTAGGTAGGCATCCATCCAAATATCAGATTGTGAACAGATCTCTATGCATTTAATACTCTGATCTGCACTGTGTCAAGTAACTGAAGCAGCCACCATGGCGCAGCGCTGACATGATAAGTCCCGGTTAAGGTAAAACACGTGTCATGTACTTTTTGCAATAGGACAGCTCTGTAGCTGCTCTGCTGCGTCTCGTAAACAGTAAACCAAGGGCAAAGCAATTGGTTGTCCTCTGCAGGATCACGGTTACCGCGTACCGTGCTTGTCGCACAATGTTTAACATTTAACACCAAGCTTTGATCTGCTCTTCCTCACACTTTCCTGATTTGTCTTATCCAGACTGCATCTGCCACACTGGTGATTCCAAGCTGCTTGTGTTTTTCTAATTTGAAGATGGAAACTAAAGCAAGACAATCGCCCATGCTGCGGCTCCTAACAGCTACTATTCTGAATGAAGTCTTGAGATTTCCCTCTCTGTACAGTAATAAAGTACATGTATTTTCCTTGGAAAACCTGGACTCATCTTCCTGTCTTTCATGCAACTCTGTGACCCAAGCTGGACAATGCCTGTATAAAAAACAGTGCTTCTTAAACTGCTAAAAATATCCATCCATCCGAACACAGGGGTCTGCTGGAGCCAATCCCAGCCAACACAGGGCACTAGGCAGGAACCAACCCACCGCAGGACACACACAAACACACCAAGCACACACTAGGGCCAATTTAGAATCACCAATCCACCTAACCTGCATGTCTTTGGACTGTGGGAGGAAACCCACGCAGACACGGGGAGAACATGCAAACTCCATGCAGGGAGGACCCGGGAAGTGAACCCGGGTCTCCTAACTGTGAGGCAGCAGCGCTACCACTGCACCAACGTGCCGCCCTGCTAAAAATATTTTATTTGAAAATGAGACATTAAATATAACTTTTTTTTATTGAATTACAGGAATGGAAATGAGTCGTTAGATGTAGTTTTTTAAATAGAAATACTGGTATGAAAATACATTACGAAAACGAGACATTAGATGCGATTTTTTTTTAAAATAGAAATACAGATATGAACACAATGAAAACTATACATAATTTTTTTTTTAATAGAAATATGGTATGGGTTGGTCTCATCCATTGCTGGAGATGAATGTCTGAAGCGGAGCTCCGTTAGTAGCGGTGTTATGTTATTTTTTTCTATTATTTCTTATTATCCTGAGGTATCCTGTATTTACCCAACCCGAGGGTTCTATTACAGTATATGTAAGCATATAGAAACATGACTGGCAAGAAAGGAGCTCAGAAAGAAACGGAAAAGAAACCTCCAAGAAAACATCCAAGCCTAGACAGACAAGTCGAAGTTCAAGGTACGGCCTATCAGAGACTGACCTGGAACAGACAGGCGAAAGCCCAGACTCCTCTGGACAACAGTTTGCTCCATCGTCTCCAGTTGAGAGTGAAAATGGGAGCGAATGTGTAAGTGATGTAGGTCACAATAGCTTGCTGATTCAGGAAGACCACTTGAAACTGGAAAAGGCCATGCATTCTGCGCTTTCCCCTACTCTTCGTGAGCCGGGAACATCGGCTGTAATAGAGCCCACCGCTTCACCTACAGTGCACGAAAGCAGAAATGATCTGTCCGAACTGAAGGTGATGATTGCTGAGCTAAAGCAAGAGATAAAGAAAGAGATAAAGAAAGAAATAAATAGTATGCTCAGGACAAGTGATAAGACAAGCGAGAAGCTGCAGCGGGAGCTGCAAGAGCTGCGGCAGGATAATAAAGACACAGAGAAGCGCATATATAATCACTTTGAGGCGGCCTTTAAATGTATGCTGGAACAAATTGAGGAGCACATTCAGGAAAATGCGTCTAAACTGAGAGCACTTGCCAATCAGCTGGAAGATGTTAAGTAGACATTCATGACTCGAATTGAGACAGCTGAAAATTTAACATCCACCGCTGATGGAAAAGCAACAGCTGCGAATTCCGAATGCAAAAAACTCGGAGACAGACTTGCTGCTCTGGAAGATGGATGCAGAAGGAATAATATTAGAATTGAAGGTCTACCTGAGAATCGTGAAAGTCCAAACCTAGTGAAATTCATAGCTGAACTATTCTCCAAAATAATTGGAGAGGACTTTAAATCAGACACCGAGATAGCTGCAGCTTATCGCATATGGGGATTGAACAACTCTAAACCTAGGAATTTTATTGTGCGCTTCAAGAAGTTACAATCTAAATTAAATGTAATGTCACTTCTCAGACAGAAACAAGAGATTATATTTGAAAATAACCTCATATTTTTCTTGATTTCATTTTATAATATTAAACAGCGCTTACGAAAAGCCAATATCAGATACAGCCTCTTGTATCCTGCCAAACTGAAAGTGGATATTCAAGGCAAACATTACATATTTATCACTATGGAGGAAGCAGATAAATTGTTAAGAAAGTTGATCCCGACACTTTCCTGAAATACGACCGTGAGTCGCACCCTGTCATGGCATCGTAAAGAAGATATCACCGGCTGCCTAATCCTCTTGCAATGACACTGGTACCGTAATTATACATCCTTTCCTCTTCTCAGTCACTATCTGTTTTTGTTTTAATTACAATTATATACGTTTATGTATGTATGTGTGGAAGAAATTAAATTAGTAACCCTTTTTTTTTGCTATTCTAAAGGAGACTGTTAAACATTATACCCTTGGTTTATTGTTGTTGTTGTTATTATTGTATTAAGGTTTACTATGCTTATCCAGGGCCACTACTTAACACCATTCCCTGGGTTTACTATATTAACATTTCAAGACTGTTGAAGATTGTTTTTTTTTTTTTTATGCTTATAGTATTTAGACTGTATTGGCAATGGATATCTCAATTTTAATTCACATACACCGCTGCTGGGGGGCTTGTTTTGTTTTGGACGTGTTCTGTCTCTAGGTATGTCAGAGGACTGGGACTTCGTAAAGTGGGTTTCAGCCTCACGTGGGGAGGCAAAATGGTGGGGTGGGGGGACTAGGGGGAGAGAGAAAGAGAGCGAGCTATCTCTAATTTATCCTTTTAATCCTTATAATTGTAATTACCAACATAACAACAGACTGCATGGCAATAACCCCTGGGAAAATTGGAAATTAAGGTCAAAGCTGTCTCACTTTCGGTTAAGACTACAAAATGACATGAAAACTTCATAATCAATGTCTCCAAGATGGGATAGTTAACTTTGTGAGCTGGAATGTTAAAGGCCTGAATTATGAATTAAAAAGAAAGTATTCCCTCACCTAACAGGTCTAAACGCTAAAATAGTATTTTTACAGGAGACCCACTTATTAAGCAAGGATCAGTTCCGGCTGCAAAAAGACTGGACTGGCCAAATGTTCCATTCCAGTTTTACAAAAAAATCTAGAGGTGTGGGAATTCTTATCCATAGAATAGTCTCATTTGTAGTTGTGCATGGATCAAACTACTGTATACCAATCCAGAAGCTTCAGTTTGTATTAACAACATTTGTTCAGACTACTTTAAACTAGAGCGTGGTACCAGACAAGGATGCCCCTTGTCACCAATACTTTTTGCAATCACCATTGAGCCACTGGCAGTTCACTGTCGAAATGCTTATGAGATAAAGGCGATTATCAGAAAAGGACTTAAACAGAAAATTTCTCTACATGCAGATGATATAGTACTGTATACATCAGACCCACAAAATACTGTGCCTGCGGTCCTAACAGAATTTCAAAAGATTTCTGGTCTCAGAATTAATTTGACTAAAAGTGTACTCTTTCCAGTGAATTCTTAAGCACACAATATTAGATTGGACACCTTCCTTTTTATCATTGCAGATCAGTTTAAATATCTAGGGGTAAACATTACAAGTAAACATAAAGCTCTTTATCAACAAAATTTCACCATCTGTATGGAAAAAACTAAGCAAGACTTGCATAGATGGTCAACCCTCCACCTCACTTTAGCTGGAAGAATTAACATTATTAAGATGAATATCCTCCCTAAGCTTCTCTTTTTATTTCAAAACATCCCAATATACATCAATAAATTATTTTTTAAGAAATTAGTTTCAACCATAATCACATTTATTTGGAATTCAAAACATCCATATATCCAAAGAGCGACCCTACAAAGACCAAAGACAGAAGGTGGCATGGCTCTACCTAACTTTCAATTTTAATACTGGGCAGCAAACATACAAATTATAAAAACCTGGACATGAATACAAATCGATGAACATATACAGACTTGGTCTGCAATAGAAATAAAATCCTGTAGCACTTCTTTATATTCCTTGCTCTGCACCCCAATAAATGCAAGTTATCACTAATATACTAACAACCCAATAGTGCTTCACTCACTCAGAATATGAAACCAATGTAGGAAGCATTTTAAGATAGAGAATCTTTTATCGGTTGCACCTCTGCACGAGAACCACCTTTTTCAAACCTCACAAACATATGCCGTTTTTAATGTCTGGAAAACAATTTGGGATTAAATCATTTAGACATCTTCAAATTAGAAACTTTGTTAAACGGAACCTGCCCAATTTTCCTCACCTCCCACCTCCCTCTATGCTGGAAAAAATATTGATCAATTTCAAGGACTTAGACAGCATCTCTGCAATGTATAAAACCATTTTACTGTCCCTCCCTTTGAAAGATCCAGGTGGTAAGTGGGAAAAGGATCTCTCACTCAACATCTCAGAAAAAGAGTGGAAGGTAGCACCATATGCGCAAAGCATACAATTATTCAACTCAAAATTATATATTGAGCACATCTCTTTCGCTTAAAATTGTCCAAAATGTTTCCAGGGCAAAATCCAACCTGCGAACGCTGAGATCAAGGTCCAGCCTCACTGGATCACATGTTTTGGGCTTGCACCAAATTAACATCATTCTGGACCAAAATTTTTAAATGCCTTTCAGACAGCCTTGGTGTCACACTTCCTCCTAACCCATTAACACCGTGTTTGGTATTCTTCCAGATGGGCTTAAAGTGGAGAAGGACAAACAAACTGTGATTGCCTTTACTACACTATTGGCACGCAGACTTATCTTGCTAAACTGGAAGAATCCTAACTCTCCCCTTTTAAGTCAGTGGGTAACTGATGTTTATATATTATTTGAAATTGGAAAAAATAAAATTCTCACTTAGAGAATCTGTGCAGAAATTTTTCAAAACCTGGCAGGATCTAATCAATAACATTCTAGAATAAGCTTTTAAAGCACTGAGGAAGAAGATTCTCTCCCCGTTTTCTTTTTCTTCTCCATTTATCTAAATTCACTTATTAATTTATCTATTTACTTATTTTTACTAGGTTTAAGTTTTATTCTGCTGCCCATACTCTCTTTCTCAGGGGTGGGGGTTGATTTGTTTTCAGTCCTATTCTTGTAAAATTGATCTATTTGTATGGAATGTTGTGTGATTTCAATAAAATCAATAAAATTTAAAAAAAAAAAGAAATATGGTATGAATACAGACTGAAAACAAGACATTAGATGAAGATGAAGGCCATTCATCCATCCATTATCCAACCCGCTATATCCTATCTACAGGGTCACGGGAGTCTGCTGGATCCAATCCCAGGCAACAACAACAACAACATTTATTTATATAGTACATTTTCATACAAAAAGTAGCTCAAAGTGCTTTACATAATGAAAATATGAAAAATAAAAGACAAAATAAGAAATTAAAATAAGACAACATTAGTTAACATAGAAAAGGAGTAAGGTCCGATGGCCAGGGTGGACAGAAAAAAACAAAAAAAAAAACTCCAGATGGCTGGAGAAAAAAATAAAATCTGTAGGGGTTCCAGGCCACGAGACCACCCAGTCCCCTCTGGGCATTCTACCTAACATAAATGAAATAGTCCTCTTTGTAGTTAGGGTTCTCACGGAGTCACTTGATGCTGATTGTTATACAGACTTCTGGCTTTTAATCTATCCATCATTGTTGGAACATCACGGTGCTTTGAGTAGATGGTGGTGGCGCAAGCCACCACCAAAAGGACACCGGAAAAGGAAACAGATGAGAGAATTGGGGTTAGTACAGATTTTAGAGCCACCATGAATAGTTATTATAATGAATTCAATATACAGAGTATCAGGATTTAAATTACAGTGAAGTTATGAGAAGGCCATGTTAAAATAATGTGTTTTCAGCAGTTTTTTAAAGTGCTCCACTGTATTAGCCTGATGAATTCCTACTGGCAGGCTATTCCAGATTTTAGGTGCATAACAGAAGAAGGCCGCCTCACCACTTCTTTTAAGTTTTGCACTTGGAATTCTAAGGAGACACTCATTTGAGGATCTGAGGTTACGGTTTGGAATATAAGGTGTCAGACATTCTGATATATAAGATGGGGCAAGATTATTTAAGGCTTTATAAACCACTAGCGAAATACCCGCGCTTCGCAGCGGAGAAGTAGTGTGTTAAAGAGGTTATGAAAAAGTAAAGGAAACATTTTAAAAATAACGTAACATGATTGTCAATGTAATTGTGTTGTCATTGTTATGAGTGTTGCTGTCATATATATATATATATACATACACATACATATTATATATATATATATATATATACATATATTATATATATATATATATATATATATATATATATATATACACATATTATATATATATATATATATATATATACACACACATACACATATATATATATATATATATATAATATATATATACACATATATATTGTATATATATATTATATATATATGTGTATATATATATTTTATATATATATGTGTATATATATATATATATATATATATATATATATAATATATATACACATATATATATATATATTTGCAAACTGTTTGTTCTTCATTGAGGTTTTCTCTTGAAGAGCTTTTTTCATTTCATTGAAAATTAAAGCAGCAGCTGCCAAATTATGTAGCTTTCTTATTAATTTTTCAACATTGTGTAAAATAACTTTATAAAGTAACATAAAAGGTTTAAATACTGGTTATCCTTTTACACTAAAATATTACTAAAGAGATACAAAAAAAGTAAAATGCATATGTTCTTTTTCTTTAAGGAGATTAAATATTACTGAAGAAAGAAAAAAATAAACTAAAACAGCCAAATGGGGCTATGCATACAAACTTAAAAGGTTTAAATAGAACAGAAATATACACTTTTATTTTTACTTGCTTAACTTGTGGAGGGTGTATCCTGTAGCAAAGCCCTAACTTTTTTCGTGAAAGCCTGTTTCAGTCAATAAGTCTTAAAAACAGGTGTAAAGATATTGACAATAAGCTACGCAAACCCACCAAGACATGGAATCGTTTAAATCAAGTATCATTACATCTTCCTTTCTTAAAGAGAAGTAAGGCAGTACTTATAAGCTTACATATATATATATATATATATATATATATATATATATATATATATATATATATATATATATATATATATATATAGACATACATACATATATATATATCTATATATATATCTCTCTCTCTCTCTCTCTCTCTCTCTCTCTCTCTCTCTCTCTCTCTCTCTCTCTCTCTCTCTCTCTCTATATATATATATATATATATATATATCCCCGCGAAGTACTGCTTTTAAATTTTTATGAAGAAGAAAAGCTTTTTAAATTGAGGGAAAATATCCCAATAGCAATTTGTTAAGGATCTGTTTTTTTGTGAAGCAGCCTTAACACAGCTTTTCCGCTGTTTTATAAATGAACGCCATATAAGGTCTTCCTTTTTCCTTGCTTCGCCAAGGAAAGAGCCTTTTTATTAAATCCAAGGGTTCTTCGCTTTTTTTTTTGTTTGTTTATTACGATTGTTATAGTTCTGTTTGTATACGACGTTGTCAGTTCAGCACTCAGGTTGTAATATGACCAAGCTGTGCAAGCTTACTATTAAGAGTGCAACGTATAGTTGTACATGAGAAAAGCAATCTTGCCTCAAATCAATGGCAACCTTTTGTAGGTCTATGAACTTAATTTAAAGTTTAGGTTTACACGGTGCTTTCTTTCTGAAGTACCTGCACTCATGAATATGTCTGTATGCGTCAGTCGCTCAAATCCCCGCGCTTCGCACCGGCGAAGTACTGCTTTTAAATTTTTATTAAGAAGAAAAGAAAACCTTTTAAAATTGACGGAAAATATACCAATAACAGTTTGTTAAGGATCTGTTTTTTTGTGAAGCTGCGTTCACTCGAGTGATCACTTCGAGCTGACTTGCTGGCTAACCATAAGCGTTACCTGGTAGGTAACCACCCATACAATCAGATTGTGAATCAGACTACGAATGCCGTGAATGTAATTACCCCGATCTACATGCTGTCAAATAAACGAACCACACGCTGTGGCGTAATTTTAGGGGCTTCGCCTCTAGCGCTGACGTCCGAGGTTCGATTCCCGTAATGGAGTGAAGTGAGTGGGTGGTTACCTACCAGGTAACGCTTATGGTTGGCCAGCAAGTCAGGTAACATCAGCCACGGTGCCTTCAGTTGTGAGAAGCAGATCATAGAATGGATGAAAATAGTTTACTGTCAAATAATGCAAAGAGTACGCGACACCTGTTTCCCCCTTATTCTTGGCTCATCAGGCGTACACACTCACTGCACTCGCTTACGGTAATCGAACGTCGGACGTCAGCGCTAGAGGGGCTTCGCAGCGGTGAAGTATTGCTTTTAAATTTTAATTAAGAAGAAAAGAAAACCTTTTTAAATTAAGTCTTAAAAAGAGGTGTAAAGATATTGACAATAAGCTACGCAAACCCACCAAGACATGCAATCGTTTAAATCAAGGTGCAAGTCGAAAAACACCATCCCATAATATTAGTTAACGATTAACACATTTCTATATGTATTGTAAGCATACAATACAACTGATATGTTGCGCTTATTTATCTGGTGTACTGACATTTTTGCACGTGTAACGGCTGAAATCTAACGTGGTTTGTGCCCTTCAGAATGAAAAGAGTTTGCATTTACCTTTTTAATAAAAGGCGAGCTTTTAAGCCTGAGAAATCACCCCGTAAATGCACACGTTTAATTGCACATGTGTTAATATGTATGCTTACACAGTATTAAAAGACACTCAACAAGTACACAGTATTAAAAGACAGTCAACAATTAACGTCATTTACCTTCGTTCCCCGCGTTTGACTTGTGCTGTAAATCTCTTCCTCGTTTTCAGTTCACGTGATTACGTAGGAGGCGTAATACGTGATGACGCGATACGTGACTCCGCTTCCTCCATTAGAGTATATGGACAAAAAACAGGTTCCAGTTATGACCATTACACGTAGAATTGCGAAATGAAACCTGCCTAACTTTTGTAAGTAAGCTGTAAGGAATGAGCCTGCCAAATTTCAGCCTTCTACCTACACGGGAAGTTGGAGAATTAGTGATGAGTGAGTCAGTCAAACAGGTTCCAGTTATGACCATTACGCGTAGAATTTCGAAATAAAACCTGCCTAACTTTTGTAAGTAAGCTGTAAGGAATGAGCCTGCCAAATTTCAGACTTCTACCTACACGGGAAGTTGGAGAATTAGTGATGAGTGAGTGAGTCAGTCAGTAAGTCAGTCAGTGAGGGCTTTGCCTTTTATTAGTATAGATAAGCAGAATTTTAAAGTCAATCCTGAATGACACAGGTAACCAGTGTAGTGACATCAAAACTGGAGAAATGTGCTCAGATTTTCTTTTCCTGGTTAGGATTCTAGCAGCTGCATTCTGCACTAGTTGCAAACGATTTATGTCTTTTTTGGGTAGTCCTGAGAGGAGTGCGTTACAGTAATCTAGTCGACTGAAAACAAAAGCGTGAACTAATTTCTCAGCATCTTTCAATGATATAAGAGGTCTAACTTTTGATATGTTTCTTAAGTCAAAAAATGCTGTCCTAGTGATCTGATTAATATACGATTTAAAATTTACATTACAGTCAACAGTTACCCCTAAGCTTTTTACCTCCATCTTGACTTTTAATCCTAATGTATCCAGTTTATTTCTAATAGCCTCATTGTATCCATTATTGCCAATCACTAAGATTTCAGTTTTCTCTTTATTTAACTTGAGAAAGTTACTATTCATCCATTCTGAGATACAAGTTAGACATTGTGTTAGTGAATCAAGAGAATCGGGGTCATCAGGAGCTATTGATAAGTACAGCTGTGTGTCATCAGCATAGCTGTGATAGCTCACGTTGTGCCCTGAGATAATCTGACCTAACGGAAGCATGTAGATTGAGAAGAGTAGCGGACCCAGGATAGAGCCTTGTAGAACACCATATAGGATATCATGTGTCTTTGAGTTGTAATTACCACAACTAACAAAGCATTTTCTCCCTGCCAGGTAGGATTCAAACCAATTTAAGACACTGCCAGAGAGGCCCATCCATTGACTAAGGCGATTTCTAAGAATATTATGATCAATGGTGTCAAATGCGGCACTCAGATCTAAGAGGATGAGAACAGATAAATGACCTCTGCCTGCATTTACCTGCAAGTCATTTACTACTTTAACAAGTGCAGTTTCTGTGCTATGATTTGTTCTAAAACCTGACTGAAATTTATCAAGAATAGCATGTTTATTGAGGTGGTCATTTAACTGCATAATGACTGCCTTCTCTAAAATTTTACTTAAGAAAGGCAGGTTAGAGATGGGTCTAAAATTTTCAAGAGCCGAGGGGTCAAGATTATTTTTTTTTAAGTAGGGGTTTAACTACAGCACTTTAGTATTAAATCTTTCCACCTTACTATTTACATTATCCTCGCTATTATAGTTGGCACTATAAACGGACTGATTGCTTAGAATGTTTGTAAGTTTTAAAGCTGCTGATGAGTCAAAGAAGCATTTTTTAACAATATGCTTCTCATGAGTGTTTTCTATCATTATTTCTATATTAAAAAGTAGAAGAAAATGGTCTGATAGACCCGTATCAATGACCTGCTTTATATCAACTTTTAGTCCTTTAGTAATCACTAAGTCTAACATATGACCTACTTTATGCGTAGGCTGATTAACGAGCTGTCTCAAATCAAAAGAGTCCAGGAGGTTCATAAATTCTTTTACTTTTTGGTCACATTGATTATCTATATGAAAATTAAAGTCGCCGACTATTAAGAGTGTGTCATAGTTCATAATTAAAATTGACATTAAGTTAGAGAATTCCTCAAAAAAAGACGTGTTGAATTTAGGAGGTCTATACACGGATAATACTAGAACGTGAGAATCTCCATGGATAACAACGGCAAGATACTCAAAGGACTTGAATTTACCAAAACTGACATCTTTACATTTTAACTGGCTTGAGTAAATATTTGCCAAGCCGCCGCCTCTCTTTCCTTGGCGATCCACACGAGTAAAACTGTAATCCGGAGGTGCAGATTCAATTAAAACAGCCGTGCCATCTGAGCTAAGCCACGTTTCACTATTTTTCTATCACTAATAAGGTCGTTGATAAAAAACGTCTTGTTAGTTAAAGCTCTAACATTTAATAGTGCCATATTTAATGTTTCGGAGGGGCAGAGATGCATACTATGTGCATTATTGATATTTGGAATAGGAACTAAGTTATTTTTATTAGCGCCGCACTGTGTGTATTTTTTGTTTAATCTATAGTCTGTTTTTATAGTTTTAATACATCCATCCATCCATTTTCCAACCCGCTGAATCCGAACACAGGGTCGCGGGGGTCTGCTGGAGCCAATCCCAGCCAACACAGGGCACAAGGCAGGAAACAATCCCGGGCAGGGTGCCAACCCACCACAGGTTTTAATACATTGTTCATCTAAAGTAGTAATTTTAATTAAATTATTGGTGTTTATGCCGTATTGCCTAGAATTTCTACGTGCATTGAGATTGCTTATTACAGTATTAATGTTGTGCACTTTTACAGAAGATTTTATTAAACAATTATCATATCCTAGCACAGCAGTAGCATTTCGGAAGGGGTTAAGAGTAGAGATAGATAGTCAAGATAAACGAATAACCTTAGATATGTTTTTGGAGAGGACCCGTTCAGATGCAGGCCATCTCTCTTGAAGAAACGTGGCCTTTCCCAAAAGAGGTCCCAGTTGTTGATGAATCCGATGTATTGATTCTTGCAGAAGCCCTGCAGCCAGTTGTTTAATCCTAGCAGACAACTGTAGTACTCGTTTGATCGTCTGACGAGACATAGTGGACCCGAAATGAAGATCTTTGCTGATGGGATCCTCTCCTTCGTGTCTTTAATTAATGCTGCGAAGTCAGCCTTGAGGATTTCCGATTGTCGGTGCTTAATATCGTTTACACCGGCATGCAAAACAATTGCTCCAACTGCCCTCTTCTTGTGCTTCTCATAGATTGCCGGCGCACGTCTCATCACATCTCGGACACGAGCACCAAGAAAATAAGAAACAAACGATTTTCGATTAGGGCATGCGATATTGAGGTTTCTAACAATAGAATCTCCTAACACTATTACATCACCAGGGGCTGAAGGCAAACTGGGGACGCGGAGAGGGTCGAACCGGTTCTGAGTCAAGATGCTCGCCTGTGCCGATGGAGGTGTTCTGGCCTTGAACCCCCGCCTGCATAGCTGAAATACGCCGAAGTCATCATCAGTGTCGCTCCTACGAGGCGCGGGGGTGGAGTTCACTTGAGCAGGGTTGATGTTACGCCGATTACAGACGGCGAGGATGGTTTATCCAGCAGCCGATCCTTCAGATCTCTAAGGTATCTTTGTCTGGACAGGAGTTTCTGAATCTGTTCGTCGAGTGCCTGGAGTTCTTCTACGACCACGGCAATGCGATTCATCTCACTGTCGGCCATTGTCTGCTTCTGCTTCCGCTTCCGCTTCCGCTTCGTGCCCTAGGAAGAATGAGAAAGAGAGAGATTGTAGGAGAGAAGGCAGGAAACAAACCCTGGGCAGGGCGCCAGCCCACCGCAGTGAAGATAAAGTCACGATTCCAAAATGCTTTTGCCACATTTTTTCTTCATTCAGGAATCAGCTTTTTCCAGGATTGTTCATTTTTCTTTCAGAGTAAACTGACGCTGTGTCTCACTTTTTTTTTGTTATCTCAAAGAAAACTTTGAGAAGCACTATGAAACTTGAACCGTACTGTATCCACACACAACACAACTACACATGTAGACACTCAGTGGAGCACTGACTCAGACTTCAGCTATGTGTATGATGTTGTGGAAAGTGTAGGAGCGACATTAAGTATTTTTTGCATTGCATTATTATATTCGGGGCCCATTTTTGGTTGAAAAAATGTTTGTTATACTGAGATTTACATTTCATTAAAAGGAGATTCGTTTAACATGATGTTCTATAAACATTTGCCAGAGCCCACTAAAAAAGGTGGCTACTTTTATGAGTCAAAAATCTGAACACAATTTTGTACACTTGATGAATTCTTGACTTATTTTTATATTTGCCATTGTTTATCTGTTCTGTGCCAGTGTAATATTGTCCAAGTAGTACTTCATAGGGTGCAGCAACACAGTCTGTTCCAAATTTTTTAAAAGCATTTTATTAAAATCAAATACCATTCCATACAAGCAAGTCAAGTTTAACAAAACTAGGTTTGAAAGAAATCAAGTCATTTTAGGTCATTCCTTGCATTTCAACTAATGAAATTTGAAGAAACACTGGAAAAACTAAGGTACTGTAAACGTTTTGACCAGTAATGTGTGTAATATCAGAGTTGGTTCATATTTCTGGAAACGTAGACAAAAAAACATCAAGTACTATCATCAATATATGCATAGTGACGGCTGAATAATCTACAGTATATGTAAGACACTGCAAATGCACATGGGCACCTTATGCATGGGCAATTCTGGGATGTTGTTGAAATGAGAATTCTGGTACCTTAACTAAGTGGATTCTATTGTGGTGTGAAAAATATTTTCTGTTCAGCAGATGATCAGAGAGAATGAAGCTTTTTGAAGAAACAGCTGAAAATTCAGAAGATAACACAAGAGAAAGTATTGCTCAGTATTACTGAGAGATCAGAAATCCCCTGAGTGCTTGCAGCAAGTGCATTGGGAGTTCACTAGAGAATGAAAGTTTTAGATACCTGATAAACCCTGAAGATTTATTTTTGCATATCAAGCTTTGCTCTGTTTAAACAAAAAAATGTTTTGTATATTGTGTTTACCTTATTTTCTTCCACGTTTTTGTACTGTGCAAGGACTGGGCTATAAAAATAATTAAACCATACAGTATACAGTTAAATGAAGTGCTGTAAACATAAAATTTTAGTATTATTTATCAAAGATATAGAGAAAATGTACATAATAAATGAAGAACAAAATGTTAAATGGTTTACAAAGTCACTGTTTCATATTCAGTGTGTGTTTTTAATCCAAACAGGATTTGCTTAGGTGAAGCCATATCAGCTGACATGAAGAAATTTCTAGAAAGGTGTCTTCAGGCTATTTGTGTGTAATGCAATACATAAATGACTCTACCCGAAACTACCAAATGACATTTAATTTTTCCAAATGTTATCATTTAACGAACAGAAATTCCATTACAGTAACTTCTTCAATTCAGTTGCATGTATGTGTTTTTTTAATAAAAGTCATGTTTTATTCAGTTTATATATATATTATATGAGTTATATTTACTGTAAACTACACTGGTGGTTATTACAAAATATCTGGAGAATTGGTTTAAATCACAGTGCAAAATTTGGGAATGTTTGGGACCCCCTGATTAACCCTTTGAAAGCTAAATTTTAAAAATAGTGTCTACAACTGGGTTTGTGAGAAAATGTTGTAGCTCTTCACAGGCTGGGTGGGGCTAGTTGCAACCATTAACACTTGCCTCAGTCTCCATGATGCCAAAGGGAGTGATAGAGATTGCTGATACCATGCTACCAACAGCACTGGTCTGTGGCAGGGTGGAAAATTGGTTCACTTACATTAATCCACTTAGTCAAATAGTGATTTAGAATTTTATACACAGTGTCTAAGTGCACTTGTCTCATGAATAGTAGCTGTTGTCTGTCATGCTGGTCAGAAGTACAAGGTTGTGTAAGTTGTTGTTTGCAGATTGCATACTTGCTTAAGACATGATTTACTTACCTTAAGATATACATATACATCAAGTGATAGCATGCTATATAGCTAATTTAGTTTATATTCCTTAGTACCAGAGTAAGATTTCACTGTTTAGCCAACACTAATGTGTTTGTATAGCATTTATTGTCATGATTTTAGGAGTGACTGATATATATGCATATTCGTTTTCTGATCTTAGGCAAATAGATCACAGGAGAAAGAAGTGCAAAGCAGAAACCATCCTATGCTGGAATTTAGTGCCAACATAGGGTACAGATAATAATCGTAAAATAATCATATAGAAGAACATTAACGTACATGATTTGACCTGAAAACATGCTTTTGAATTGTGAAATTGTAACTTACTAAGAAGACTCTTACGAATCCAGGTAGAAACTACACACAAAACTTGAGGCTTCAGAAATTCTGAAGTGTTACATCAAGTGAAGTATTGAGACATTTGATTTATTTGTACGGAATTGGGTGGCTATTCAAGGTCTTTCTAATCACAAGGATGGCACAAGAAGGAAGGCAGACTGGTCTGCATCTCTGTTTTTGGCATTTTTTGGGGGACTCTGGAACAAACTATTAAGACATGCAGTTTGAAGCAGAAACCTTGACAACTTTTAAGAAGAATCTAGATGAGATATTGGGACAGATTAACTATTAGCTAAACAAACAGGCTTGATGGACCGAATGCTCTCCTCTTGTTTGTCAGATTTTTATTTTCTTATGTTCTTTCCATTTGTAAATATAGTCTGTTTTTGAATTCATTTTTTACAATGTTACTCATGGTACTGAGCTGAGCAGAAATTGACACTGTACACAATATAATGTGCCAATGACTGACAGTCTATAGTGTAAAATTGTAATTTATGAGCAGATGTAATTCTAATTACTTTACCCTTAGAAAATACCTACACTTTTCTAATCTGCATTTAGATAATTCTTATTATATGTGCATTTGTACATTGTTTGCATCCTTAAGATTATAATTCTTGTTATAAGTATATTTGTGTCTTTTTTGTATGCTCCTGTAACCCCGCAGTTCTTACTAGGATTAATAAAATTTCTATCTATCTATCTATCTATCTATCTATCTATCTATCTATCTATCTATCTATCTATCTATCTATCTATCTATCTATCTATCTATCTATCTATCTATCTATCTATCTATCTATCTGTCTATCTATCTATCTATCTATCTATCTATCTATCTATCTATACATTGTCTAGATGTAGATAATGAGAAGTGCACTGCAATTCCTCGGTCCTTCTCATAATTTATAGTTCAAATTTTCAAACCCCCCAATATGTATTAAAATCTAACATTTTTACTTCCTACATGTAATACCTTACATTTACATTTCATCTACTGCAAATCTGCCCATACCAATATTCTGTTTAAACCTGTGTCTAATTTTAGATTAGAATCAGAAAAAAATGTATTAATCCTGGGGGAAATTATTTGATAGACAAAGGCACAAGTAACAATAAGAGTGAGTATGACAAAATAAATATCAAAATAAAGTACAATAAATCATCATTCACTAAGCTCAACACGTATATGGTGAATTAAATACAATAAATACTATTATGTGAGTAGTATACTAGTAGTATACTAGTATACTAAAAGTAATAGCACACTGAGCTTGAAGCATTTCACATAATAATATTGCACGTTAAGTTTTTGCACATCTAAGTTGTTGAAATGTATTGGAATATCCATTAAAGAAAACAGGAACAGCTTATAGTGTGGATGATTGACGGAAGAGGAGTTATAGAGTCTGATGGCTGTGGGGAGGAAGGATTTCCGTTGATGTTCAGTTGAGCATTTTATACTAGTTAGTCTACAGTGGAGTAAACAGAGATTGTGAACTTCTTAAATCCAACACCAGTTCTTCAGTTTTACTGATGTTGACCTGCAGCTGATTCAGCTCACACCAGCCAACGAAACTGTCCACTACCTTCTTATATTTTGTCTGATCATCATGCCTGATAATTCCCACAGAGTCATGTCGAAATGCCAATCCTCCTAGGCAGGTATCATTTGCAAACTTAACCAGCTGTGTATATATATATATGTATATATATATAAATATGTATATATATATATATATATATATATATATATATATATATATATATATATATATATATATATATATATATATACATATATATATATATATATATATATATGTGTGTTTGTGTGTGTGTGTGTGTATATAGTATATATATGCACCGGTGCAGATATATATATGCCAGTTCAGATATATATACATTGGTTTAGATATATATACACCGGTTTGTATATATATATAAATCGTTTGGATAGACCGGTTTAGATATATATATGTCCGGTTCAGATATATATACATTGATTTAGATATATATACACCGGTTCACATATATATACAATGGTTTGGATATATATAAATCTTTTCACATAGGCCAGTTTACATATTCTCATCTCTAATTCTGAAGAAGTTCCTCTCACAATAACCTTTTGTTCCCTACATTCAAGTCAGTTTTGCACGCAACTCTGCACTGTCTTGAATTCCCACTGTTGTTGGCTTTATTGCTAACCTGTTGTGTAGCACCTTTTCAAAAGCTTTCTCAAAATTCAGATGAATAATATCATACTGTATGTACCTGTCTGGTTTTATGGTTTTGTTGCTTTTCTTATATATTTCCAGCATAATAGATGGCAGAAATGAGGATGAATGACCAAAGAATCATAAGCAGCATATTTGCAGGAGTCATTTAGCATAAAATGTTGAAGATATTAATCCTGATTTATTATGAATCCCTTCTCAGGGTATTAGCCCTAAAATGCAGCCCCTGATTTGAGGCCCCACTGCAAAATCCCAAATGTATGGTGTCAAGAGTGGTGAATATAGGAACAAAAGTTGGCCCTCAGCATCATTCATAAAGGTGCTTCTCAAAAACAGCTCTGCAAGCCTTTCTAGTTTATTGAGTTGTTGACAGGGAGATAGTAGGAGACTAACCTAGTCACTGTCATCACAAAATTGTAGAAGAGCTGAAATTTGAAGCACTGCACTTAGCCACAAACTGAGGTGCCCAGAGTAAGTATTTTGCTCAGTTGTTTCCTCATTGTGTCCTTGACTGGCATCTACTTGCTAGACCGCTTGATCATTGTTAAGTTTTCAAATTTGGTTTTAAGTACTTTAGTTGATCCTTTACTAATATACACGGTAAAAAAAAAGAATTAACAACAAGCATTAATTTTGTCTTAGCAAGACACTTTGTGAGTCACACTGAATACTGCACTGCATCTGGCAGTATTTGACAAGAGAAACAAGTAAAGTAGAAGATGAGACATTTAACCATTCTCAAATGCTATGTCAATATCTTAATAGTCTATGTTTACCATTTTAATGTTTAAGAAATTAAACTCTCACATCTGGTGCTGTCAGAATAATTAGACTATCTGCATAATTATGAAAATCTCTTCTGGGGTAGATTTTACTTTTTAAAGTAGAGTAAAAGTTGCTTTATTAGTTGATTAAGTTTTATTACATCATTATTAAAGATTTTGAAACTGTGTCCACTTTCCATATAATATGGCTGAATGGTCAATATTCTAATTAGTATGTGTAATGTTCATCCATAATATTATATTGTCTGCAGCTGAAATTCTCCATTGTGAACTGTATATAATACATATGCCTCTCAAGCTTTGTGTCAATCTATTCAATAGCAACACAATACAATTCAATACAGTTTATCTTTATATAGCCCAAAATCGCACAAGCAGTTCCACAATGGGCTTTAACAGGCCCTGCCTTTTGACACCCACCTCGCCTTGACTCTGTAAGAAGACAAGGAAAAACTCCCAAAAAAACCCTTGTAGGACAAAAATGGAAGAAACCTTGGGAAAGGCAGTTCAAAGAGAGACCCCTTTCCAGGTAGGTTGGGCATGCAGTGGGTGTTAAAAAAGTGGTAAATACAATACAATACACAGAACAGAACGCAAGTAATCCTTAATACAATATAACAGTGCAATAGAAATATTACAAGTACAGAACAGAATTCAACACTAGATAATTTCACATAATACAATTTGGATTTGTTCAGAGTCCTGGAGACCTTGGCCATCAAGCTGCCTCCCCCTATTGGCCATTTCACAGCTGAGACAATGCTGGGGCAGCCAATCAGATGAAAGGACCCATCTACCCGATGATTCCTACGATTCTCCATCAGAGATGACTTTACTTTAGGCAGGCGAAACAATTTGGCAGTGGGCAGTGGCACTAAGTGCCACCAAGTCCCACATTTGAGTACCGAGAAAAAAAACATAATAAGTAAGGGTTAGTAACAAATTATAATTATCATATTATTTACAGTAGGGCGGCACGGTGGCGCAGTGGGTAGCGCTGCTGCCTCGCAGTTGGGAGATCTGGGGACCTGGGTTCGCTTCCCGGGTCCTCCCTGCGTGGAGTTTGCATGTTCTCCCCGTGTCTGCGTGGGTTTCCTCTGGGCGCTCCGGTTTCCTCCCACAGTCCAAAGACATGCAGGTTAGGTGGATTGGGCGATTCTAAATTGGCCCTAGTGTGTGCTTGGTGTGTGGGTGTGTTTGTGTGTGTCCTGCGGTGGGTTGGCACCCTGCCCGGGATTGGTTCCTGCCTTGTGCCCTGTGTTGGCTGGGATTGGCTCCAGCTGACCCCCGTGACCCTGTGTTCGGATTCAGTGGGTTGGAAAATGGATGGATATTATTTACAGTATGTTGTAGTGCTAATAACTAACAACAGAGATGCAGTCTATACAATTAACCCGCAGCTCTAGTCAGGATATGCTAAACTGAAGTAGTGAATCTTCAGCTGGGATTTGAAAACTGAGACAGAAGGGTCATCTCTTATAGTAGCAGGCAGACCATTCCCATTCCACTGTTTAGGGGCCCTGTAACTAAAAGCTCGACCTCCCACTATTATTTTATTAATCCTTGGAATCATAAGCAGACCGGCATCCTGAGATCTTAATTTACGTTCTGGTTTGTAAGTCATGATAAGTTCAGACAAATAAGATGGACCTTGGCCATTTAATGCTTTATATGTTAAAAGGAGGATTTTGAAGTACAGTGGAGCCTCGGTTCACGACCATAATTCGTTCCAAAACTCTGGTCGTAAACCGATTTGGTTGTGAACCGAAGCAATTTCCCCCATAGGATTGTACGTAAATACAATTAATCCGTTCCAGACCATACGAACTGTAAACATACGAAATGTAAATATATGTTTTTTTTTATTTTTAAGCACAAATATAGTTAATTAAACCATAGAATGCACAGTGTAATAGTAAACTAAATGTAAAAACATTGAATAACACTGAGAAAACCTTGAACAACAGAGAAAACTAACACTGCAATAGTTCGCGCTATAGCGCTACCAACAGCTGGCTAAAAACACTTTTTTTTAATGAGTTTTAAGCACAGGGAAAAAAATGAACATTTGAAAAAATCCGTAATTTAATAAACCACCAAGAAAAGTAACATTGCAACAATGCACGCTACGAACCGATCGCTGTAAACAGAAGTGAAAACAAAATCAAGCCCAGTGCATTCTTTAACTGCCTTCCTACCTTATGCGTCCAGCTCTCTCTCTCGCGCTGCCTGTGTGTGTGCGTCTCTCTCTCTCTCGCGCTGCCTGTGTGTCTGCGTCTCTCTCTCTCTCGCGCTGCCTGTGTGTGTGTGTGTGTCTCTCTCTTGCGCTGCCTGTGTGTCTGCGTCTCTCTCTCTCTCCTGCGCTGCCTGTGTGTCTGTGTCTCTCTCTCGCTTCCTGTGTGTGTGCGTCTCTGTCTCTCGCGCTGCCTCTGTGTGTATGTGTATGCATGTGTGGGTGCGTGTGTGTGTGTGTGTGTGTCGCACTCTCTTGCTCTCTCTCTCTTGCTCGCTGCACAGGAAATGCACAGAGAAAGACTGAACATGTACAAACTGAAAGGGAAACTGGCTTGTTCGTATACCGAGTGTGTGGTCATGAACCGAGGCAAAAGTTTGGCGAACTTGTTGGTCGTAAACCGATTTGTATGTGTACCGAGACGTTCGTGAACCGAGGTTCCACTGTATGCCCTAAACTTAACTGGGAGCCAGTGTAAGGATTTAAGAATTGGTTTGTATTTTCTTGTTCTGGAAAAGGACTGATGTTATCCTTGCCTTACTTAACATAAGTTGTCACTTACTCAATTGTCTGAGATTCTCAAGTAGGGTTGTTTACAAACTATGGGCCTCCTGCCGCAAAGGTAAATTGAACGTCTCTTCTAGCAGACAAATGAAGCTTTACACCTTCAGTATTAATTTTATATGCTCAGTCCATGTTCATCAGCACATATATTGTAGTATATTATTTCCCAATGAATCTGCTGCTGACTTAAAGATTATCATGTGTATGTACTCACTCTCTCTCTCTCTCTCTCTCTCTCACACTATATATATATAGTCATATATATAATATATATAATGAGAGTGAGAGAGAGAATGGTATCAAAAGTCAAAATATCAAAAGTCTAAAAATGCTTTTTGAAAATTCAGCAAACATCAAGTCGTTTCAGACCTTTTTCATCTTGCAAACCATAATATTCCAATGAAAATCAAATGAATTATATATAGAAAAGGAAAATTTTGTCAAGAGCAGGATGATCCACTTGAGCCTGCTGAGACTAACTTAAAAGGAACACTTTTAAGTGATACATTTCTGATATCACTTACATGGAAGAAGAAGCATGACACCGTCTCTCAATTGTATCATTCTGCCTCACTAACCATTGTTAATACAAGATCTAAATTTAAAACAGGACCTCAAAAGCAAACAGAGGCTGTCTGATGATCAGAAGAAAATAGGACTTCCCAAAAGTACTACCATGGAAAAGCTAATACCACAGACCTGTTTTCTAAGTCAACATCAACAGCTAAAGGGGTTTTCCTGCCCAGGACCCCAAACATTCATCCTTTGACTGCTCTGTGATCCTTTTATATTTATATATGTATATATTATGTACTGTGTGCCTTGCAATGAACTGGTGTTTAATTCAGTCCCCAGTCCATTAATACTGCTAGACCTGGGAAACTGAAAGAGTGAGTCTAAAAAATGGATGGATACATATACAACATTAGTAATAAAATTAATATTGTCTTGTATAGAATACAATGAAGTTGTTATTTGCATCTATGACCAACATGCAACATGATAAACAACAATGCATTAAAACAGAGAATTTAATTTAAAATAGCAGGTAAAAGAAAAATGCATCAATGTACATCTGAAAATTAAGTATATGGAACCAAAAAGACCTTGGGAGTTGACTCCTCATTGGTTTTAAAAAACTTACAGCCATTCATAATTCCCAACATAATTTGCAGTCATATCATGAAATGTCAATTCTCAATTAGAAAGGACAAAATCTCAGTACAAAACGACCCAGGCTCAGTATGTATAAAATGCATGATTAGTCTGAAAGCAGTCCAGGGCTAATTGGAAGGTAGTCAATTATCTGTAATTCTTACAGCAAAAGTGAGGTTAGGTTAACAGGGCTGAAAACTGAAAATAAAACTTACAATATCACCAAATAGTATTTCTTAAAATTCCAGTCTAAGTTAGGAACATTTAGCTCTTTTAATCGATGTAACACATTTGTGAAACTATATACTTTATGTTGATTCCACCATCCACCTATCCCTTGATCTGTTGATTTATGCTCTATATTAGCTTTATCCTTGCCCAGAAGCCTTTCCAGGCAGAGACAGTCACAAGGCACCAACCAACCTTTGAGAAGATAACTACAGTATGCTTTGCTTCCTTCAGTCTATTCATCCTTTTTCCAAACTAACTTTTTTGTTAAAAGCTTGTAGGCAGTTGAAAGCATCCTAGCAACATTGTAAATACAACACACCAACATTTGTTTCTATAGTACGTTTTCATACAAATGATGTAGCTCAAGGTGCTTTACAAGATAAAGAAAGATAAGTTTATAGAAAAATAAAAATACAGGGAGAGATTAGGCAATACTAAGTAACAAAGAGTAAAGTAAGGTCCAGGGACGTGCAGTCAGGGGAGGCATCATGAAAAGTAAAAAAACTAATAATGATAACATAAAATAAATTTCTCCACTGGTCTTTGCTATAAATTTGTTTTCTGTATGATTCCAGTAATTTTGATCATTTTTATAGTCAAAATCGCTGAATTGGGGCAATTCCTGTTCAAATACAGGAGAGAAACGCAAGATGTGGCACCGACGAGCCTCACCTCACCTCAGACTGTGCTATCCTTCACACAGTGGGTTGATGCATGCAATTGGCACATGCCTGTTGCTGTCTCTCTGTATTTTGCCAATGTAATGTTTGCAGACACGTTTATTATACACCCTGACTTTTCGCAGTCTGGCTAATATCTTTAATGAATATGTGTGATATATTTAGTCTTGCTGATCGGACATAAAACTGCAGTGAAAAGGCACAAGGTGAGGGAGACAGTACCGTACCACACTGAAAGTGGGCAGATATGAGGCCAACAGGTGCTTGTTGATGCTCTTCTTCTACGCTGAGGCTCTAGGCACCAATAAGTTAGCGATATCAGAAAGTTAAATGCACTGTAGTGGTCCGTTTATTTTAATTTTTTGTTCTGATAGACTGCCAAAATGGAAGATTAAGACTTTTAAAACTAAAGGAAAATAAGGAGGACTTTCACAATAAAGTAACGGAGATTTTCATGGAGAAGAATAGGCGCATGGACTTCATTTACAAATAAAGGTAAAACCATAAACGGTTTTCAATTTTATAAAAAATGGGATCAAACTAAGAAAAAAAAATACAATATTTAAAAAAGTAAATTTTGTCCTTAAATAAAATATTCTTTTGTTTTTCTTGTTATCCTTTTGTTGATCAGTCTGTATAAAAATTGATTAAAGCATTAGAATGAAAAGCTTTTAAAAACAACTATATTTCCATTAAGGTTAAAACTGAAATCTGTTTTTTTTGTACACCACTCTATATTTTCATTTGTACTGAATTGTGGAATTGCAATGGCAAGTTTAGAACTCATTGCTATAAATGTAATGTTCTTTCTTAGCCAAATATGTACCTTACGTATGTGTGTGTAAAGAATGCTGATGAGATATGAAACATAACCAGTAGTCAATGTGCATGCTTCAAATTGAATAGTGAATAAGCTACCCTTTTGGGTTCATATATTTGTAAATCTGACTCTGAAGGAGTCAGTGCCTCACCAGCCGTGAACCTCACCGCACATCACTGGTAAGGTCTGATGGCCAGGAGGACAGAAAAAACAACAAACAAAAAAAACTAGAGGGCTGGAGTTAAAACAAAAAAAAAAAAAAAAAATCTGCAGGGGCTCCAAGGCCACCAGACCACCCAGCTCCCACTGGGCATTCTACCTAACATAAATGATCTAAACCAGTCCTCATGGTTTTCAGGCTTCACATGGAAGAATTAGAAATGTATGTATTTTATCTTCATCAAAAATTTAAAGACATTTTTTTTTATTTGTTTTTCACAGCTCTTACATAGTGTTATGTGACAGGTGTCTGGTCACACTTATAGGTAATCTAACCCAAAACACAGTTAAAATACCCAACTACACCACCCAGTTTTATTAAGATGCTGGGAACTCTTGAACTTTAAAGATAATAGTGCACAGTATTCTTTATATTGGGCGGTGATTAAACACATAATGAAAGACAAAGCAGCAATTTCAAGAAAACCAACAGTAACTTGTATTACACCAGACAATATACAATCTACCAAGTAGATAAAAATACATAACAATCTAAAAATATCAGGAGCAAAAACCTTTTAAAAAGAAAAATACACAGTCTACACTCTAAAGTCCATTAAAACATAGCAGTAGAGTGTACAACCTTTGGTGCTGTGAAGTCCAAGTTGTACACAGTGTTAACATAACGATTAGTCTTCCAACTGTCCCACTGAGACACTCTGTTCACCGAATGCTTGTTTCCCAACAGAAGTCTTGCTTCATGTCCTCTGGCTTCGCTCAGTCCTCTCGTGAGTCTTCCCTCTCTCACTGGACCCGGTGTCTCTCTGGTGGAATTGTCTCTTCCTCCCTGGAGGTAGATGTCCCCTACTGTGTGCCTTGTGTCTTTTCAGCCACGTATCCTCGTCTGCCTGCGCGTCCCTACACTTGTTATCTTGACAGCATTCTTGGTGGACCGTCTCTCTCCTACATCGTCTGCCCTCTCACACCATCCTCTGGACTCTTTCTGTCCCTTCTACTCACGCTCTGTTTCTTCACACCTTTCGAATAACACCCACTGCCCAAAAGTATACAATTGCTTCAGTCTTTGCCTGGATCAACATGACAATTGATTAAAGAATGGTACATACCAATTTCCTTACGTTATCAATAGTGTAAACACATTTTAATTGGTTAAAAAAAAAGAGTATTGTTGTTAGCTATCAAGAAGTACATATACCACTGTATGGTGATTAGAAACTAATGTCCCCACAACATGTTAATTTCCAAACCAGTTAAATTCAAACATTTTTCAAGGAAACGGGCAGTTCTGTTATCACAGTCTTGTATGTTGATGAGATACAAAGCATTTTAATCTTCAAAATTGGTGACTCTTTTGCAAGACAGGAAAATAACTATGTCATGTTGACAGTCATCAACAATAACCTGAAACCAGAATTATTCATTTAATAATATACAATAAGTATAAATATGGAATATGAAGTAGCAGCTCTATCAGTTGTTACTTGAGTTATTCTGTTGCAACTATTCATTTAAGTACATTTTTTGCCATTCAGAGTGCTATATGAATTCCAGTGTTTAATTTGTATGCATCATTTATGCTTTCTCAGTTGATTCCTGCTATATGTGCTAATAAATTAGAGGCTGGGAGATTTTTTGTATTAAACTTGTTATCCGTCCATCAACATTATGGACACAGACTACAAGTGTAAAACACACAGCTTTCACCTCAGCATGTCACTGTCAATAAAGGTAAGGAAATGCCCCCTTTAGGAAAAGTGTTGAATTTTAGAGAAGCTAACAAGGTTTCTTTTTGCTGTGCCTCCCAGTAATGCTTTATTAGAAGACTCACAACAGTAACGAGTAAGCGCTGACTTCTCTCCTCCATGTCTGATGCTGATGTTTTGAAGCAGATAGACACTGGCAGAATGAAGGAAGACAGCTGGCATGAATGCAGCAAGTCATTGAGTGCCCATAAGAAAAGAAGCTTCTGTGCAATGAACAATAACAAGTAATGTAATCGGCAGAAATAGCCCCAGACAAATAATTGTTGCAGATTCCATGGACATACAGTACAAGGATAAAGCAAGCAGGAGAGGATGACAGACGTAAGGCAGCTCCACTGTGAGAAGGAAGGGGTTGTTATGCATGATGATTAATTAATGTTTTCCCTGGCAGACTTGCATGGCGCTTTCATCTGTTTTACCATGCTCTGATAATTCTTGTCTAAAATTTGCTATTAGGCTGAAAGCATCGGGATGATTTTAATCAAATTCAGAATCACAGTATTGCTGGGACTCAATAATTTTGTAAGAAGCATACACCTCATGGTTTTGTAAGAATTCCTCACGATATCCAAAGCAGGCACACTATTGTGGTAGCTCATTCAGAACTTATAGGTAGATCCAGAAATGTCACTCATTCTGATTTCAAGGTTTTAGATGTATTAAGTATCACTCTTTGTACTGACAGTAGTCAAGGCTAAAACACTGTGAAAGGAGTTAAGTGGTCCAGTTTTCCATCTTTCTATGATACAGCATTGAATTTTGATGTCTCTGATCGGCAAAAGCAAGCTTTTCTGCTGCAGAGCCGAAACTAATTTAACTCATTAACTCCATTAGGCAGTAATAATGTTTAAAGGATGTCACTTGCAAATAGATCTTAGCATGGAGTGTGCAAAACATTAACTGCATAAATACATTTGATTGGAGTTAAAATCAGTAACCTTTTTTCATATACTTTGTTCATTTATACCTCCCTCCTGCAGATACTGCATGTATAGGTATGTGCTATGATATTTTCAAAATCTGAAACAAAAAATTTAAACTAATGTGTACTGTAAGACAGAATGTCTACCAATTGAACTTGTGGGGGCTTTCTCACAATTTTAACAACTAAATGAATTTATTTCTAGAAAGTGCCAATGCATTTGGCTTTGTTCGCCAACCCCCCCGGAATTCACTTTGCATCTCTGCTGCTCGTATTGTGAAGAGGGGGGCTGAATGCACTCCAAGGAGACGTAATCGCTCCTCCGAAACCCCCTCTTAAACAGTGATACAATGGGAAACAAACACAGTTTTTATGTACCTCCTCTTTGCTCGGATCAGCTGCTGGATTGCTGCCGCCACTGCCGCTGCCGCCTCTGCTGCTGCTGCTGTGCCGTGTGATTTGCATCTTGCACGGCACTTCGAACATTTAACAGCCTGTACAGCAGCTGTCCTACTCTTTGTCTTTTATCTCCGGCCCCGGGCCTGGTTAAATATCTTGGCACAAAGTCTCGTCTCACGGGACATGAGTTCTTGATATTTTTTAGTTTATAATTTAAAAATGGAATAAGAATCTGAAAATCTAACAACATCACATTAAAGTTTGATAAATTCTGAAAAGAATTATACCAAACATATATATGTAGGTTTTAAAATAAACACAATTTAAAGCGTGACAAAAAAATGACATAAAAAGTCACATAAAAATGTTGCACAAAATCGTTGCACTTTTAGGCTTAGGATTTTATATATAGACTAGTCATTTAGCCCGTTACAATAACGGGCGCTAGAACAGTAGTGCATAAACATTAGTAGGAACAATCTAAATGGCAAGGGACTTTGACCTCATTCTTTTTGTTGGTCGTATTTTTCTTTCTTTCAGCCTTTCTTTTGTTGATGTTTACTTGCTGAGCTGACCGTTCTTCGTGGGCTGCCGCCGTGTATTGTGTGTCTTTAATTTTCTGTGACAGTAATACTGCCTTGTACGGCTCTATTCAATAAGGGCGCGCACAAAAAGGCGAGCTTCAAAAGGGCGACCTCAATTGAGCGCGGCGAATAAAGGCGTTCATAGATAATTTAGTTCAAATGGCTCTGGAATATGTGAAGAGTAACAAAGGTGCAGATCTTTATTTACGCGCGCCTTTATTCGCTGTGCCCAATTGAGGTCGCCCTTTTGAGGCTCGCCTTTTTGTGTGCGCCCTTATTGAAGGATGTCTGTGCGCGCCCTTATTAAAGGATACTGTCTTGTACGTCCGCTGGCTTGTATATCCGTAATATACCTTTAATTTTCTCTGGCGGTAATACAGGCATGCGTGTTGGTAATATGCCTTTAATGTCCTCTGACAGTAATACTGGCTTGTATGTGGCTGTAATATGCGTCACTGTATTGTGTACCTTTAATTTCCTCTCGCAGTAATACTGGTTTGTATTTCCGTAAAACGCCTCTAACTTTCTCTGACAGTAATATCGCGCATCGCACCGTGCCCTGCGCATGCGCACTTCACCAGAAGACACCCACACACGGACACCTGGACGCACATAGGGATTTTATATATATATATATAGATAGTAGATTTGAGATATCATGACACTGTAAAATAAAAAAAATATATGATGAAGACTTCATAGCCTAATGATCTTTATGATCTAAATGATATTTTCATTTTTGAGCTTTGGATTATTCAAGGAATGGTGACCAAATGGTTAGTGCTGCTGTTGCACAATTCTTGGAGGCCTGGTTAAAATCCTGGTCCAGTCTTTGTTAAACCTGCACATTCTTCCAGTGCTTATGTGTTTTTTTCCCACACTTCAAACATATGTGAGTTAGATTATTTGGTAGCTGTGTTAGGGTGAGCCTTACGAATTGCCTTATTTTAGTTCTTATTTATTTTGTCTTTTTTATCATTCTTCATCATGTAAAGCACTTTTAGCTGCATTATTTGTATGAAAATGTGTTATATAAATAAATGTTGTTGTTGTTGTTGGTGCCCCTTATAGGGCCGTGCTTGCCTTGCATCTGAAAACATGCACTGTTGACATGGACTTGCCCAGAAGAAAAAAAATATGGTTAAGCCCAATTGTCATCTATTTTATATTTTTGTTGCCGGCACAACCTTTCTGTAACTCTCATATACAGACCACTTTTCATATGTAGGAACTACTGTATAAAGGAGTGGGCAAAAATCAAGACCTGTAAATGTAGGAAATTTACTTTAGACAGGAGAATAAGATTTCAATCTACTGCATGAATGGAAAAAACTTACAAGCAGCTCATCATGTTCCCACATCTAGGTCATTAATAAAGTGCTGGAATGTATCTGCAGTATAATCTAAATCTATATAGGTGATGTCGAGCTTGTACAAGATGGTGAGACCTGTTTCGCAGGATTTTTTGTAGCTCTGATAACCACATTACAGAAAGGACATTGATATCCTTGACAGAGTTAAAAAAAAAAGACAATGCTATTTCTGTGTGTTTGACAGTTTGTTCTGTTAGTGAATAAATTAGAATCAGGTATTAGCTATTGTTGGTTCCATTACAGACTGCTCTTTCCTATATTTATTGTTAAATAAGAATATTATCTTAACTAAACCTTAACTGAAACTGGATAATACAAACTTTCATAACATCTCTTAAAATGAAAAAGGAGATAGATAGACAAATAGATAGACTTGGTCTTTCTATCATTGCCTAGGACCAACTATTCCATAAATCTTTCAGCTGAAATACTAGAACAGTCTTTTTTTTAAATACTCCATGTACAGCTAAATTAACTCATTGCTTAAACATGGAGGAAACATTAAAGTTAGATGACATTTCTAAGATTGCTCTAAATAGCAATGGGCTGACACCTAGAACAAACTACCTGATTGGGTATTTTTTGTGTACTAAGTGAAGTCGAAGAGTTTTATGATTGCATGCTTTTAATAAACACTTGAATTAGTAATGTAAATTACACAATCAGCAGTCACTAACTGGAATGAAAAAAGTGCATATTTGCCTGCTATGCCTCCATTCACTGTTATTACACGTATTGATTTTAAAAACTAGGGCAACTCATTAGGTCGTTAGACCACATTCCGAGCCATCATCACCCACCAGCAGTTTGTTGGTGTTTAATGCAGGATGAAGCATCAAACAGCATTCCATCAAATTTCCCGCAATCACTTCTGGGTCCTGTGAGCTCTATCTGTAAAAGGGCAGATTGTTTCAAAAGATGAATGTACAAAAAAAAAAAGAAGCCAATTAAAGTGTGAAGTGTGTACACAAGCAAGCTAGAAATAACATTGTAAAGATGCACCTTCAAACATCATTACTGTAACCCTAAAGGGAGCTGCAAATAGTGATTAATCATCTTAAAAAACGGACAGCGTGCTGAACCCTGAAGAGCCTTGTTTTTTTGTAATGCGCTTGCATATTTGTATCTCTCTGTCTGTGCTTTTTTCATCTTAGGATTTAGCTCTTGTAAGATGGTAGCCAGTTTGTCGTTATAATCAAAAAGAATGTGATGGCAATTTTTAGTCAGCAGCAGTAGGTTTAACTTAATTCTTTTAATCAATGGTATTATTGCTAGTATAATATACTGTATATGACATTTCTGGTGATCTTTATATTTATTTAACTGCTTGCATATGCACAATACATTACCCAGAGCTAAAGTGCCGGGTCCTTCAAAGATACAAATGTGCAGCTCCTAATTATCCCCCAGAAAATGAAAATTGCCTGGCTGCATTGTACTGCAGTGCAAAGCTTATGCAACACTTAAATTGAACTTCAGTGTTCCATGCCAAATTAACAAAATGTTTTATTATACACAGGTTGCCATTTATTTTGTTTTACTATGTCTTGTACAATTACATCCCTTCTTTAGCAAAAATATGTTGTTTGAGGTGAGTTCTCAGTTAAAAAAAAACTTCCAGAGAACATTTTGTGGCCCAGGACATCCACATAAAATTGTGTACTACACAGGTGAAAAACCCAGTTATCTGTACATTTGGCAGACTCAAAGTAAGGCAATGGGAAAAAAAGGATTCTGTGTTCTTAAAACTCAAGAGGGTTCTGGGGAATTTGAAAAGTCCGTCTCGTCAGTATAGGCATATAAGTGTCATAGGTGCACCGCTGGAGTGTGATAATACTTAGGGTCTCCTGGCAAGACTCACAGATAACTAAAGGATTGATAGCCTGTGGTGTGGATTTTAGATATGTCAAAAATTGGGCATTAAACAGAAATGTGAAGCAGAATTAATTAATAGACAGATATTGTTGTGTTCCATTTATGTTAATCAGTTTCACACTACCTTGTTTTCCTGTCATTTTAAACAAATCTGTCTCTTTACAGTACTGTATGTGTACTCAGTATATAATTAGTAATTTGTAAAGTGTGTGCTGGCATTTTACCTAAAAACTTGTCACAGAGCTCTGTGCCTGTACTTATTAAAGAGTACTATATAAAAAAATAAAAAACTGAATTGAATTGAATCAGGTCAAGACCAGGATTCCACACTATTTTACACCTGAAAATGGCTACAAGTAAAGTTTACAATAAGAAAATGTAGTGGATGCATCATGTTGGAGTGCGAAGCACACTTCCCATGGCATAAGAAGACATTCAGCCTAGTGTTTGGCAGAGCTGACTAAACCCTTTGCAAGCTGAGAACTGGCCCTGGCACTGTTAGCTGTGCAGAAGCCCTCCTGAAATAAAAAGCCTGAATGTAATGTATGGATCCCTGCTACACGTATGGATTGACTGGTAACCTGTTGTTGACCGGGCCCTTTAAATAAGTTCTGTGATTTTGAACTGCAGGGACACCTGGGGCATGTACAGTGTTTTCTCCAAATTCTGGAGGCTAGTCCTGACCCCTGATGTAGTTGGGGGAATTACTTCAAAAGTGATCCCTGCCTAGAAGACTGAAACTCCTTTTGGCCTCTAGTGTGCATAGAGCTGAGTTTTATGTGAGAATCAAGGGCTTGACTGATAAAAGAAAGACAGGTCAGGATAAACTGAAGAAGAAAGTGACCAGGTGGAGACCAATTTAAAGGCAGACATGACAGAAGTAGCCCTACAGACTAGATACTGTCAAACCCTATAAAGACAGGCCCAGCGTGAATATAGGATTCTGTTCACTACTCGTGTACCCTTCTCTCAGTCAATGAGTTATTATTCATTAATCTCTTCTGACTATATTTGTCTTTACAATGGCTCAACACTACCTGTATCTTCCATGCCATTAAGAAAGATTGACTTTAATGAACTTTTATCGAAAATGTTTCCTTAATTTTAGTGTAATTGAACATTTGGTTAAATTTATGAATATAGGACATCCGGGAGGGCAGCATGGAAGTAGAAAGTTAGCACCTTTGCTTGAAAGTGGCTTCATTTGGTTTCTAGCCTAGTCACTGCCTGTATGAGTAAACATCTAAATGTTTGTTGAGATGATCTGGTGTCCCATCTTCGCTTGCTCCATGCCTTGTGCTTAATAATATCAGAACAGACTTCAACTACAACAACAACAACATTTATTTATATAGCACATTTTCATACAAAAAAGTAGCTCAAAGTGCTTTACATAATGAAGAAAAGAAAAATAAAAGACAAAGCAAGAAATTAAAATAAGACATTAATTAACATAGAATAAGAGTAAGGTCTGATGGCCAGGGAGGACAGAAAAAACAAAAAAAAACTCCAGACGGCTGGAGAAAAAAATAAAATCTGCAGGGGTTCCAGACCATGAGACCACCCAGTCCCCTCTGGGCATTCTACCTAACATAAATGAAATTGTCCTCTTTGTATTTAGGGTTTTCACGGAAGGACTTGATGATGATGGTCATGCAGACTTCTGGCTTTTAATCCATCAATGTTGAAACATCACGGTGCTTTGAGTAGATGCGCCACCACAAAGAAACCGGAAAAAGAAACAGAAGAGAGAGTATGTGTTAGTACGGATTTTAGAGCCACCATGAATAGTTATTATAATGAACTGAATATACAGTACCTAGTACAGCAGTTCCATAAATGTTATATTGTGGTAAAATCTAATGAGAATGTATTCATAATTTAAATGTAAATCTCATTTTTGATTAAATCAGTAAAATATTTCAGAATTGCAGTCAATTAAGAGGAATTACAGACATATAAATCCAGATTTATATATACAGTACTGTTGGTAGCTCTGGACAAGTGAGAAACACCAGTAACTTTATTTAAAGTCTAAACGACAAAAAGCTGTTTAAGTTATTCGTCATATTTTCCTTTATATTGTTTGTTGTTTTCCTGTGTTTAATTTGTTAAATCTCCTTTTAATTTCACAGTTTGTGTCCTGTGAGAGGTATTCTGGGATAGAAAGAGTGGCCCTGTTTCACAATATGGCCTGCCTAAATAAGCTACATCAATAGAATGTATTGCACAGTCTTTTGCAATTTAAATACCTATGTGTTTGTAATTTTATTTTAGTTTTTACTTTTGTGCATTGACTTCTTGTTTGAATTGAAACACATAGGAAGTCAAACTGGACTGAAACTGATAATTCCAAACAACAAGAAGTGTTAAAACTGCAAAATGTTAATGAAACTCCTAGTGAAGCTCTCATTTCAATGACAACTATAAACTTAAAAAATCTCATTGCAATCATTTTCTTTAATCCCATAATGTTAAATGCATCCTAATTCCAGATTATAAATCATTAATAAAATTACAATGTACAATATTTCAGGGACATAATAAAAAGCCCATGTAAAATGTTTATTAATATTATATTTAACAAATCAAGTATTAATAAGCTATCATGAAACTTATTAATTCTTCATAACCTGCCCTGTCTTTTTAATTGTTGCTCTAAAAATTATGCTATGTCTTGTTATGCAATTATATATGTGTGCCTTTTATTAGGCAGCATTGCTTAATCCTAATACATCTTTTATGTACTGTAGCACATCTTAATTTATAGTGATAGGAAAGGACCCCTGACACCTAGAATGATACTGAAACAAATATGGAACATTGATTACTACAGAGTTAATTAGGGACAACACAAAGTCCAAATAAACCGCCAAACAGTTGCCCTACACCCTCTTTAGCCCTGCGTAAATGTTTAACTGTGGTAGATACATCTCCTTTTACCTTTCTTGTGCTCATACTATTTCTCTAGACTTTGTTCTCTTCCTCCTCAAGTACACCCTTTACCAACAACTCTCCTCTTGACTGCAGATTCTTTTGAGTACTGGCACATCCCAGGTTCACTTTGGGAATCAATACTTTTGCTGAGGGATACCAGGGTAAAGGTCCTTCTAGTGGCATATTATGCCAGTGCACCGCTGATCCTTTAGTTCTTCTTAAACAGCAAGGTCTCCAAGGAAAGTACCCATTTGTCAGCTCTGTTGGAGGGACAGTATAATCCTATAAATCTGTTTCTGGGATATGTCCCCTGTAGGACCAAGAAATCCTTACCACGTCAGGTTTTGATTCTTAGCCATAGTTGTCATTTCTGGAAACAACTGAGTGACTTATGCTCTGACAACGTGGGAAAGCATTACATGGTTCTGCTCAGGTCGTGACTCTCTTCATCCTGCTGATGCCTCTGTCTAATGCCCTCCTGGAGTATGCACTAGTCATGCAACAACCACTGTAGGTACTGGGAGTATGTTCTAAATGCTTTTGTGGAACTTCCTCCTGACTTGTAACATCATGTTAATTGTGATGCCCCCAGGTATCATTTTAGGTGCCCTTTCACAAAAAAAAAAAAAAAAAAAAAAACAATATCTAGTGGCTGGGGGCGGCACGGTGGCGCAGCGGTAGCGCTGTTGCCTTGCAGTTAAGAAACCTGGGTTCGCTTCCCGGGTCCTCCCTGTGTGGAGTTTGCATGTTCTCCCCGTGTCTGCATGGGTTTCCTCCCACAGTCCAAAGACATGCAGGTTAGGTGCATTGGCGATCATAAATTGTCCCTAGTGTGTGCTAGGTGTGTGTGTGTGTGCCCTGCGGTGGGCTGGTGCCCTGCCCGGGGTTTGTTTCCTGCCTTGCGCCCTGTGTTGGCTGGGATTGGCTCCAGCAGACCCTTGTGGCCCTGTAGTTAGGATATAACGGGTTGGATAATGGATGGATGGATGGATAGTGGCAGGGGCCACCATTATCAATTTACTCTGCCAGGGCCCCTCAAATATTATACTTACTGGTATATAAAGTAATTTTCTTCTTGAAATGCCCACTTTCTTCCAGGTACCTCCTTGTTAGCCCAGCACCCTTTCAGAGACAAAACAGAGCCAAAAAGTGAGTGGGTATGTAACTGCAACAAACCACTTTTCTACCTGCTGAGCAGGTGTCCTCTGTATGCATCTGAATTTTCCTGTGCTCCCTCCTACAGAGATGCTGTTAAATTGATCAGATAGATTAGATTTGATTAGAGAGTAGATGTACTGTAAATATAAGTGATGAATTGAATAGATGGGATTACACAGAAGAGGTGGGAGTTAAAATGCATTTCTAGTTAGATCAAAAATTGAATTAATTTTATGCATGATTTGGAGTACATGAGCTTATTTTTGACATTATAGAATAAAGAAAAGTTTCATCTTTTTAATCAGAATAATTTTAATTAGATTATCCACAAGCTAAAGTCAATGAAATCTTTGGACAGAATAAGGAAAATTAATGGATGGTTGCTCAGTCCTGTGCAGAATAACTGAAATATTCCACTATATATTTCAGATGTCTGTGGATTCACAACAGATGCCCAAACTCTGGACACAAGCCACTGTCATTCCAATTACCAAAACTGTACATCAGAAAGCCCCTAATGACTTCAGACTGGTTGCCATAACTTTTCATATCATGAACTCCTTTGAGAAGCTGATTAAGAGGGGGCTGGTAAACAAAACTAAGACCTATCTGGATGCATGTCAGTTTGCACAGAAAGCAAAGAGGGGGGTTAAGGACACAACCATTACACTTCTGCATCTGCTGTATGACGGCATGTAAGGTTCCAAAACTCACACCAGATTGCAATTTATTGATTTTTTTCATCCGCTTATAATACCATCCAGATTCACATTTTAGTTTGGAAGCTAATTGATAATTTCTCTTTGAAATGTAACTTGGTTGGGGTGAGTCCTGGATTTTTAAATAAAAGAACACTGTTTGAATGACTGGGCTACCTCAAGGCTGCTGTCTACCTCCTCTTTTGTTTTTTTAGAATATAATAACTACCACGGTTCACACAAGCAAAAACATGCCTTAAAACCTGTAAATGATTTTGTCATAGATTGTCTTTACTTTTTATGTAAAGACAATCTATGACAAAATCATAGTCTTAGACCTATTGTAAGTGATGTGAATTTACAGGTAACTGTCATTAAACTCAAGAAAATGGCTGTAGATTTTCCATGTTCCCCTCCCTCATTTCTATCAACAGTAATAAAAGGGGAAACTGTAGAGATGATGGGTCACTACACAGCAATATTACCAGTGCTAAATTAAACCTTGCCATGTCAACGTTACCTGAAAAGTGTATGTAACAAAAAAGAGTGGACCCATATATACACTTTAAGTGTTAATTTAACACTAGTGATTTTGCTGTGTACAGATATTTTGGCACTAATAGCTGGAATCTTTGATTTGAAAAGGCAGAAAATACTCTTCTTTTTAAGTGAATTGCATTGTTTTAGTGTAGGTAAACCTATAATGTCACTCTTTTATAAGAAATTCCAATGAGAAGTCAAGCAAAATGACATTTTTTACTGGCTAATTGAACCAATTACTATGTGTAAGCTTTCGAAGCAACTTGCCTGAAAAAGGGACCGCAGTTGCTTCTAAAGCTTGCACATTTTATTCGGTTCAGTTAGCCAATAAAAATTGTCATTTTGCTTGAGTTTTCATTACATCCATAAAGGCTAATACGTACAACACCATAGTACTATAAGAAATTCAAGAAAATAAAAGCTGATGACTGTAGTTATAGTAGTAGTAGTATAGGGATGACAAGTTCTAGGGTTCCACCTAATCACAATCAGATTAATACTAACAAAATGGACAAAGTGTGTGAAAGTGGCCTTTAAGAACAATCTGTCTAAATTTAAGAAGTAAAACTTTCCATAAGGCCACAAAGAACAACAGAAAGTTACTAAGGATCTGTATGCCTCTCTTGTCTTGACAATATTGGTACTCATAACACTACTGTGAGATTCATGGCAGAGTAGTCAGGTGGAATTCATTACTTTACATTTGCCAAAAAGCATCTGAATGGTTCTCTGGAGTTCTGAAAAAAAATTTCCATTGACAGGTCAGTCAAAAGTGAAACTTTTTGGGCTCGCCTTATAAACAGAAGAGCGGACGAACAAGAGTTTCTAGATGTAAGCAATGACTGTTTTCCAATATACCGTAATATGTTAAAACACCAACAACTTAGTACTCTGTGATTGTCAGGATATGATTTAGTGGGTTGATGTAATTGAACCATTAGGAACAAATGATCATAATACAATACATCTCACAGTGTTTTGGAAAATCGTCTATTCAAAAACCAAAACAGTTTGTTTTTAGCAAGGCAAGTTTTGAGCAGATGTGGCAAATCCTTAGTAAGATAAATTAGGTTAAGCTTTTAAGTTTAGAGACAGCTGAAGAGATGTGGGACAGATTTAAAAGTGTTTTACATATAATGCAGGACAGGTTTATACTGACATTTAGAAGAAGAAAGAAATTAAAATGAACCCAGAGATGAATAAATACAAAGTTACAAATTAAAAACAGCTATATGAGGCATATACTGTAAGTACTAATAACTCCATGGTAAATCGTAAGGCATATGAGAGCAATGGATGTCAAGAAAAAGGATATTAGGAAGGCTGAACAGGTGAAATATTGCAGTTAAGGTATACAATTATCCAAAGAGATTCTTTCAAAATTTTGGTAGTAAAAACAGTCAAGCAGAAGGTGAAGAGTATTTCAAATGATAATGGTGTGATACAATATAAGGACACTGAAATAGCAAATGGCTTCAACTTGCATTTTATTGAATTTTATACATGTTAATAAGTTGATAACCTTCCAAAAATAACAGAGACTACTAAGGAAGTATTTAGTGAAATGAAAACTATAGAGGGAGAGGTGCCGCTTGGATTAAATATGCTAAAATCTAACAAATCACCAGGAGTATCTTTGAGTGGTTAATGAGGTTAGTGAATGCATATATAAACCCATGACACATATTTTTAGAAAGTCACTGTGTACTGGGGAAATTCCTGAGACTGTAAAGAGTGATTGGGCAAATCCAAATAGCAATAGGCCAGTAAGCTTAATATGCATCACATACTGTATACAGCAAATAAATGGAAGGCATTATTAAGGAGAAGACTGAGCATCAGTCAACATGGTTTCAGAGAAGGGAGGTCATGCTTCACCAATATGTAGGAAATCTTTGAGAAAGCAACAAAAGCATATGATGAGAGGTTTTGGAGAGGATTTGTGGCTGAAGGAAATTAATGTTAATAATTGTAAAATGTTAAATGTGGGAAGTATAAGTGATAGTTTTTGAAATTTGAGAATACCCATTATGAGAAGTATCTTGGAGTCATAGTGGACTCATCATTACCTACATCTAGACAGTGTACAGAAGCAATCAAGAAAGCTAATAGGATGTTAGTAGCACAATGTATGGAATACAAGTCAAGGGAAATCATACTTGACTTACTGCATATAAAGTAATAGCAAGGATTCATCTGGGGTATTGTGTGAAATTTTGTCTTCAAACTACAAAAAAGACATAGCAGCGCTACAAAAAAAATAATCGAAGAGCAAATGGGCTTATTAAGAAGTATGCAGAGTTTTAATTT